>NW_027476290.1:315000-332500 GCF_051020955.1 Megalopta genalis
GGCTGTGTAGCGGGGATCAAAACGAGTAATTTCATGTATAAAGTTTAATTAATCTCCCAATAGTTTGCCGGGAAACATCGATTCTCCCGATCTAGAAAGAGACAGAGACAGACGATCCGCGTTATGTTAAATATTTCAAGGTTCCCGATTCCACAAAATTATAAAAAGTATACGGCTGTGTAGCGGGGATCAAAACGAGTAATTTCATGTATAAAGTTTAATTAAACTCCCAATAGTTTGCCGGGAAACATCGATTCTTCCGATCTAGAAAGAGACAGAGACAGACGATCCGCGTTATGTTAAATGTTTCAAGGTTCCCGATTCCACAAAATTATAAAAAGTATACGGCTGTGTAGCAGGGATCAGAACGCGTAATTTCATGTATAAAGTTTAATTAAACTCCCAATAGTTTGTCGGGAAACATCGATAGTTCGATCGCGCGAGAGAGACAGAGAAACGAACAGTCTTTTTTTCGATTTACGGCTAAAATAAATTTTTCTAATTTTTTTCAATAACATATTCCTGCTAAAATAACTTTTTTACATAGGGATTAAGCATTTAGAACGATACATTGTTTAAAATAAGGGCACTTTACTCTTGACATTTTACGGTTTTTTCAATTTTCTGAAAAATCCTATCATTAGATTTTTTTAAAAATACGATATTCTTGCTTAACTAACGTTTCTACATAGGGATTAAGCATTTAGAACGAAATCTAATGTCAGAAAATGGCACTTTACTCTTGACATTTTTCGGTTTTTTCAATTTTCTGGAAAATCCTATCATTAGATTTTTTTAAAAATACGATATTCTTGCTTAACTAACGTTTTTACATAGGGATTAAGCATTTAGAACGAAATCTAATGTAGGAAAATGGTACTTTACTCTTGATCGGTACGTTGGGACTTTGAAAATATTCGGGCGTTCCAATCGCTCGTCTGTTGCATCATAGCGCGTCTCGGCGCAATCGACCGATTCGCTCGATCCATTATTTTCGATTTACGGCTAAAATAAATTTTTCTCATTTTATTCAATAACATATTCCTGCTTAAATAACTTTTTTACATATGGATTAAGCATTTAGAACGATACATTGTTTAAAATAAGGGCACTTTACTCTTGACATTTTACGGTTTTTTCAATTTTCTGAAAAATCCTATCATTAGATTTTTTTAAAAATACGATATTCTTGCTTAACTAACGTTTCTACATAGGGATTAAGCATTTAGAACGAAATCTAATGTCAGAAAATGGCACTTTACTCTTGACATTTTTCGGTTTTTTCAATTTTCTGGGAAATCCTATCATTAGATTTTTTTAAAAATACGATATTCTTGCTTAACTAACGTTTTTACATAGGGATTAAGCATTTAGAACGAAATCTAATGTAGGAAAATGGTACTTTACTCTTGATCGGTACGTTGGGACTTTGAAAATATTCGGGCGTTCCAATCGCTCGTCTGTTGCATCATAGCGCGTCTCGGCGCAATCGACCGATTCGCTCGATCCATTATTTTCGATTTACGGCTAAAATAAATTTTTCTCATTTTATTCAATAACATATTCTTGCTTAAATAACTTTTTTACATAGGGATTAAGCATTTAGAACGATACATTGTTTAAAATAAGGGCACTTTACTCTTGACATTTTACGGTTTTTTCAATTTTCTGAAAAATCCTATCATTAGATTTTTTTTTAAGAATACGATATTCTTGCTTAACTAACGTTTCTACATAGGGATTAAGCATTTAGAACGAAATCTAATGTCAGAAAATGGCACTTTACTCTTGACATTTTTCGGTTTTTTTCAATTTTCTGGAAAATCCTATCATTAGATTTTTTTAAAAATACGATATTCTTGCTTAACTAACGTTTTTACATAGGGATTAAGCATTTAGAACGAAATCTAATGTAGGAAAATGGTACTTTACTCTTGATCGGTACGTTGGGACTTTGAAAATATTCGGGCGTACGCGGCGCGCTCGGCGCTTCGAACAGCTCCGGTGTCCCCATTATTTTCGATTTACGGCTAAAATAAATTTTTCTAATTTTTTTCAATAACATATTCCTGCTAAAATAACTTTTTTACATAGGGATTAAGCATTTAGAACGATACATTGTTTAAAATAAGGGCACTTTACTCTTGACATTTTACGGTTTTTTCAATTTTCTGAAAAATCCTATCATTAGATTTTTTTAAAAATACGATATTCTTGCTTAACTAACGTTTCTACATAGGGATTAAGCATTTAGAACGAAATCTAATGTCAGAAAATGGCACTTTACTCTTGACATTTTACGGTTTTTTCAATTTTCTGGGAAATCCTATCATTAGATTTTTTTAAAAATACGATATTCTTGCTTAACTAACGTTTTTACATAGGGATTAAGCATTTAGAACGAAATCTAATGTAGGAAAATGGTACTTTACTCTTGATCGGTACGTTGGGACTTTGAAAATATTCGGGCGTTCCAATCGCTCGTCTGTTGCATCATAGCGCGTCTCGGCGCAATCGACCGATTCGCTCGATCCATTATTTTCGATTTACGGCTAAAATAAATTTTTCTCATTTTATTCAATAACATATTCCTGCTTAAATAACTTTTTTACATAGGGATTAAGCATTTAGAACGATACATTGTTTAAAATAAGGGCACTTTACTCTTGACATTTTACGGTTTTTTCAATTTTCTGAAAAATCCTATCATTAGATTTTTTTAAAAATACGATATTCTTGCTTAACTAACGTTTCTACATAGGGATTAAGCATTTAGAACGAAATCTAATGTCAGAAAATGGCACTTTACTCTTGACATTTTTCGGTTTTTTCAATTTTCTGGGAAATCCTATCATTAGATTTTTTTAAAAATACGATATTCTTGCTTAACTAACGTTTTTACATAGGGATTAAGCATTTAGAACGAAATCTAATGTAGGAAAATGGTACTTTACTCTTGATCGGTACGTTGGGACTTTGAAAATATTCGGGCGTTCCAATCGCTCGTCTGTTGCATCATAGCGCGTCTCGGCGCAATCGACCGATTCGCTCGATCAATTATTTTCGATTTACGGCTAAAATAAATTTTTCTCATTTTATTCAATAACATATTCCTGCTTAAATAACTTTTTTACATATGGATTAAGCATTTAGAACGATACATTGTTTAAAATAAGGGCACTTTACTCTTGACATTTTACGGTTTTTTCAATTTTCTGAAAAATCCTATCATTAGATTTTTTTTTAAGAATACGATATTCTTGCTTAACTAACGTTTCTACATAGGGATTAAGCATTTAGAACGAAATCTAATGTCAGAAAATGGCACTTTACTCTTGACATTTTTCGGTTTTTTCAATTTTCTGGAAAATCCTATCATTAGATTTTTTTAAAAATACGATATTCTTGCTTAACTAACGTTTTTACATAGGGATTAAGTATTTAGAACGAAATCTAATGTAGGAAAATGGTACTTTACTCTTGATCGGTACGTTGGGACTTTGAAAATATTCGGGCGTACGCGGCGCGCTCGGCGCTTCGAACAGCTCCGGTGTCCCCATTATTTTCGATTTACGGCTAAAATAAATTTTTCTAATTTTTTTCAATAACATATTCCTGCTAAAATAACTTTTTTACATAGGGATTAAGCATTTAGAACGATACATTGTTTAAAATAAGGGCACTTTACTCTTGATATTTTACGGTTTTTTCAATTTTCTGAAAAATCCTATCATTAGATTTTTTTAAAAATACGATATTCTTGCTTAACTAACGTTTTTACATAGGGATTAAGCATTTAGAACGAAATCTAATGTAGGAAAATGGTACTTTACTCTTGATCGGTACGTTGGGACTTTGAAAATATTCGGGCGTTCCAATCGCTCGTCTGTTGCATCATAGCGCGTCTCGGCGCAATCGACCGATTCGCTCGATCCATTATTTTCGATTTACGGCTAAAATAAATTTTTCTCATTTTATTCAATAACATATTCCTGCTTAAATAACTTTTTTACATATGGATTAAGCATTTAGAACGATACATTGTTTAAAATAAGGGCACTTTACTCTTGACATTTTACGGTTTTTTCAATTTTCTGAAAAATCCTATCATTAGATTTTTTTAAAAATACGATATTCTTGCTTAACTAACGTTTCTACATAGGGATTAAGCATTTAGAACGAAATCTAATGTCAGAAAATGGCACTTTACTCTTGACATTTTTCGGTTTTTTCAATTTTCTGGGAAATCCTATCATTAGATTTTTTTAAAAATACGATATTCTTGCTTAACTAACGTTTTTACATAGGGATTAAGCATTTAGAACGAAATCTAATGTAGGAAAATGGTACTTTACTCTTGATCGGTACGTTGGGACTTTGAAAATATTCGGGCGTTCCAATCGCTCGTCTGTTGCATCATAGCGCGTCTCGGCGCAATCGACCGATTCGCTCGATCCATTATTTTCGATTTACGGCTAAAATAAATTTTTCTCATTTTATTCAATAACATATTCCTGCTTAAATAACTTTTTTACATAGGGATTAAGCATTTAGAACGATACATTGTTTAAAATAAGGGCACTTTACTCTTGACATTTTACGGTTTTTTCAATTTTCTGAAAAATCCTATCATTAGATTTTTTTAAAAATACGATATTCTTGCTTAACTAACGTTTCTACATAGGGATTAAGCATTTAGAACGAAATCTAATGTCAGAAAATGGCACTTTACTCTTGACATTTTTCGGTTTTTTCAATTTTCTGGGAAATCCTATCATTAGATTTTTTTAAAAATACGATATTCTTGCTTAACTAACGTTTTTACATAGGGATTAAGCATTTAGAACGAAATCTAATGTAGGAAAATGGTACTTTACTCTTGATCGGTACGTTGGGACTTTGAAAATATTCGGGCGTTCCAATCGCTCGTCTGTTGCATCATAGCGCGTCTCGGCGCAATCGACCGATTCGCTCGATCAATTATTTTCGATTTACGGCTAAAATAAATTTTTCTCATTTTATTCAATAACATATTCCTGCTTAAATAACTTTTTTACATATGGATTAAGCATTTAGAACGATACATTGTTTAAAATAAGGGCACTTTACTCTTGACATTTTACGGTTTTTTCAATTTTCTGAAAAATCCTATCATTAGATTTTTTTTTAAGAATACGATATTCTTGCTTAACTAACGTTTCTACATAGGGATTAAGCATTTAGAACGAAATCTAATGTCAGAAAATGGCACTTTACTCTTGACATTTTTCGGTTTTTTCAATTTTCTGGAAAATCCTATCATTAGATTTTTTTAAAAATACGATATTCTTGCTTAACTAACGTTTTTACATAGGGATTAAGTATTTAGAACGAAATCTAATGTAGGAAAATGGTACTTTACTCTTGATCGGTACGTTGGGACTTTGAAAATATTCGGGCGTACGCGGCGCGCTCGGCGCTTCGAACAGCTCCGGTGTCCCCATTATTTTCGATTTACGGCTAAAATAAATTTTTCTAATTTTTTTCAATAACATATTCCTGCTAAAATAACTTTTTTACATAGGGATTAAGCATTTAGAACGATACATTGTTTAAAATAAGGGCACTTTACTCTTGATATTTTACGGTTTTTTCAATTTTCTGAAAAATCCTATCATTAGATTTTTTTAAAAATACGATATTCTTGCTTAACTAACGTTTCTACATAGGGATTAAGCATTTAGAACGAAATCTAATGTCAGAAAATGGCACTTTACTCTTGACATTTTACGGTTTTTTCAATTTTCTGAAAAATCCTATCATTAGATTTTTTTTTAAGAATACGATATTCTTGCTTAACTAACGTTTCTACATAGGGATTAAGCATTTAGAACGAAATCTAATGTCAGAAAATGGCACTTTACTCTTGACATTTTTCGGTTTTTTCAATTTTCTGGAAAATCCTATCATTAGATTTTTTTAAAAATACGATATTCTTGCTTAACTAACGTTTTTACATAGGGATTAAGCATTTAGAACGAAATCTAATGTAGGAAAATGGTACTTTACTCTTGATCGGTACGTTGGGACTTTGAAAATATTCGGGCGTACGCGGCGCGCTCGGCGCTTCGAACAGCTCCGGTGTCCCCATTATTTTCGATTTACGGCTAAAATAAATTTTTCTAATTTTTTTCAATAACATATTCCTGCTAAAATAACTTTTTTACATAGGGATTAAGCATTTAGAACGATACATTGTTTAAAATAAGGGCACTTTACTCTTGACATTTTACGGTTTTTTCAATTTTCTGAAAAATCCTATCATTAGATTTTTTTAAAAATACGATATTCTTGCTTAACTAACGTTTCTACATAGGGATTAAGCATTTAGAACGAAATCTAATGTCAGAAAATGGCACTTTACTCTTGACATTTTACGGTTTTTTCAATTTTCTGGGAAATCCTATCATTAGATTTTTTTAAAAATACGATATTCTTGCTTAACTAACGTTTTTACATAGGGATTAAGCATTTAGAACGAAATCTAATGTAGGAAAATGGTACTTTACTCTTGATCGGTACGTTGGGACTTTGAAAATATTCGGGCGTTCCAATCGCTCGTCTGTTGCATCATAGCGCGTCTCGGCGCAATCGACCGATTCGCTCGATCCATTATTTTCGATTTACGGCTAAAATAAATTTTTCTCATTTTATTCAATAACATATTCCTGCTTAAATAACTTTTTTACATAGGGATTAAGCATTTAGAACGATACATTGTTTAAAATAAGGGCACTTTACTCTTGACATTTTACGGTTTTTTCAATTTTCTGAAAAATCCTATCATTAGATTTTTTTAAAAATACGATATTCTTGCTTAACTAACGTTTCTACATAGGGATTAAGCATTTAGAACGAAATCTAATGTCAGAAAATGGCACTTTACTCTTGACATTTTTCGGTTTTTTCAATTTTCTGGGAAATCCTATCATTAGATTTTTTTAAAAATACGATATTCTTGCTTAACTAACGTTTTTACATAGGGATTAAGCATTTAGAACGAAATCTAATGTAGGAAAATGGTACTTTACTCTTGATCGGTACGTTGGGACTTTGAAAATATTCGGGCGTTCCAATCGCTCGTCTGTTGCATCATAGCGCGTCTCGGCGCAATCGACCGATTCGCTCGATCCATTATTTTCGATTTACGGCTAAAATAAATTTTTCTCATTTTATTCAATAACATATTCCTGCTTAAATAACTTTTTTACATAGGGATTAAGCATTTAGAACGATACATTGTTTAAAATAAGGGCACTTTACTCTTGATATTTTACGGTTTTTTCAATTTTCTGAAAAATCCTATCATTAGATTTTTTTTAAAAATACGATATTCTTGCTTAACTAACGTTTCTACATAGGGATTAAGCATTTAGAACGAAATCTAATGTCAGAAAATGGCACTTTACTCTTGACATTTTTCGGTTTTTTCAATTTTCTGGGAAATCCTATCATTAGATTTTTTTAAAAATACGATATTCTTGCTTAACTAACGTTTTTACATAGGGATTAAGCATTTAGAACGAAATCTAATGTAGGAAAATGGTACTTTACTCTTGATCGGTACGTTGGGACTTTGAAAATATTCGGGCGTTCCAATCGCTCGTCTGTTGCATCATAGCGCGTCTCGGCGCAATCGACCGATTCGCTCGATCCATTATTTTCGATTTACGGCTAAAATAAATTTTTCTCATTTTATTCAATAACATATTCTTGCTTAAATAACTTTTTTACATAGGGATTAAGCATTTAGAACGATACATTGTTTAAAATAAGGGCACTTTACTCTTGACATTTTACGGTTTTTTCAATTTTCTGAAAAATCCTATCATTAGATTTTTTTAAGAATACGATATTCTTGCTTAACTAACGTTTCTACATAGGGATTAAGC
The DNA here is from genome assembly GCF_051020955.1 of Megalopta genalis. Classification (NCBI taxonomy): domain Eukaryota; kingdom Metazoa; phylum Arthropoda; class Insecta; order Hymenoptera; family Halictidae; genus Megalopta; species Megalopta genalis. The sequence goes on from NW_027476290.1 coordinate 322,932, forward strand.
ATTTAGAACGAAATCTAATGTCAGAAAATGGCACTTTACTCTTGACATTTTTCGGTTTTTTCAATTTTCTGGAAAATCCTATCATTAGATTTTTTTAAAAATACGATATTCTTGCTTAACTAACGTTTTTACATAGGGATTAAGTATTTAGAACGAAATCTAATGTAGGAAAATGGTACTTTACTCTTGATCGGTACGTTGGGACTTTGAAAATATTCGGGCGTACGCGGCGCGCTCGGCGCTTCGAACAGCTCCGGTGTCCCCATTATTTTCGATTTACGGCTAAAATAAATTTTTCTAATTTTTTTCAATAACATATTCCTGCTAAAATAACTTTTTTACATAGGGATTAAGCATTTAGAACGATACATTGTTTAAAATAAGGGCACTTTACTCTTGATATTTTACGGTTTTTTCAATTTTCTGAAAAATCCTATCATTAGATTTTTTTAAAAATACGATATTCTTGCTTAACTAACGTTTCTACATAGGGATTAAGCATTTAGAACGAAATCTAATGTCAGAAAATGGCACTTTACTCTTGACATTTTTCGGTTTTTTCAATTTTCTGGGAAATCCTATCATTAGATTTTTTTAAAAATACGATATTCTTGCTTAACTAACGTTTTTACATAGGGATTAAGCATTTAGAACGAAATCTAATGTAGGAAAATGGTACTTTACTCTTGATCGGTACGTTGGGACTTTGAAAATATTCGGGCGTTCCAATCGCTCGTCTGTTGCATCATAGCGCGTCTCGGCGCAATCGACCGATTCGCTCGATCCATTATTTTCGATTTACGGCTAAAATAAATTTTTCTCATTTTATTCAATAACATATTCCTGCTTAAATAACTTTTTTACATAGGGATTAAGCATTTAGAACGATACATTGTTTAAAATAAGGGCACTTTACTCTTGACATTTTACGGTTTTTTCAATTTTCTGAAAAATCCTATCATTAGATTTTTTTAAAAATACGATATTCTTGCTTAACTAACGTTTCTACATAGGGATTAAGCATTTAGAACGAAATCTAATGTCAGAAAATGGCACTTTACTCTTGACATTTTTCGGTTTTTTCAATTTTCTGGAAAATCCTATCATTAGATTTTTTTAAAAATACGATATTCTTGCTTAACTAACGTTTTTACATAGGGATTAAGCATTTAGAACGAAATCTAATGTAGGAAAATGGTACTTTACTCTTGATCGGTACGTTGGGACTTTGAAAATATTCGGGCGTTCCAATCGCTCGTCTGTTGCATCATAGCGCGTCTCGGCGCAATCGACCGATTCGCTCGATCCATTATTTTCGATTTACGGCTAAAATAAATTTTTCTCATTTTATTCAATAACATATTCCTGCTTAAATAACTTTTTTACATATGGATTAAGCATTTAGAACGATACATTGTTTAAAATAAGGGCACTTTACTCTTGACATTTTACGGTTTTTTCAATTTTCTGAAAAATCCTATCATTAGATTTTTTTAAAAATACGATATTCTTGCTTAACTAACGTTTCTACATAGGGATTAAGCATTTAGAACGAAATCTAATGTCAGAAAATGGCACTTTACTCTTGACATTTTTCGGTTTTTTCAATTTTCTGGGAAATCCTATCATTAGATTTTTTTAAAAATACGATATTCTTGCTTAACTAACGTTTCTACATAGGGATTAAGCATTTAGAACGAAATCTAATGTCAGAAAATGGCACTTTACTCTTGACATTTTTCGGTTTTTTCAATTTTCTGGAAAATCCTATCATTAGATTTTTTTAAAAATACGATATTCTTGCTTAACTAACGTTTTTACATAGGGATTAAGCATTTAGAACGAAATCTAATGTAGGAAAATGGTACTTTACTCTTGATCGGTACGTTGGGACTTTGAAAATATTCGGGCGTTCCAATCGCTCGTCTGTTGCATCATAGCGCGTCTCGGCGCAATCGACCGATTCGCTCGATCCATTATTTTCGATTTACGGCTAAAATAAATTTTTCTCATTTTATTCAATAACATATTCCTGCTTAAATAACTTTTTTACATAGGGATTAAGCATTTAGAACGATACATTGTTTAAAATAAGGGCACTTTACTCTTGATATTTTACGGTTTTTTCAATTTTCTGAAAAATCCTATCATTAGATTTTTTTTAAAAATACGATATTCTTGCTTAACTAACGTTTCTACATAGGGATTAAGCATTTAGAACGAAATCTAATGTCAGAAAATGGCACTTTACTCTTGACATTTTTCGGTTTTTTCAATTTTCTGGGAAATCCTATCATTAGATTTTTTTAAAAATACGATATTCTTGCTTAACTAACGTTTTTACATAGGGATTAAGCATTTAGAACGAAATCTAATGTAGGAAAATGGTACTTTACTCTTGATCGGTACGTTGGGACTTTGAAAATATTCGGGCGTTCCAATCGCTCGTCTGTTGCATCATAGCGCGTCTCGGCGCAATCGACCGATTCGCTCGATCCATTATTTTCGATTTACGGCTAAAATAAATTTTTCTCATTTTATTCAATAACATATTCCTGCTTAAATAACTTTTTTACATAGGGATTAAGCATTTAGAACGATACATTGTTTAAAATAAGGGCACTTTACTCTTGACATTTTACGGTTTTTTCAATTTTCTGAAAAATCCTATCATTAGATTTTTTTAAAAATACGATATTCTTGCTTAACTAACGTTTCTACATAGGGATTAAGCATTTAGAACGAAATCTAATGTCAGAAAATGGCACTTTACTCTTGACATTTTTCGGTTTTTTCAATTTTCTGGAAAATCCTATCATTAGATTTTTTTAAAAATACGATATTCTTGCTTAACTAACGTTTTTACATAGGGATTAAGCATTTAGAACGAAATCTAATGTAGGAAAATGGTACTTTACTCTTGATCGGTACGTTGGGACTTTGAAAATATTCGGGCGTTCCAATCGCTCGTCTGTTGCATCATAGCGCGTCTCGGCGCAATCGACCGATTCGCTCGATCCATTATTTTCGATTTACGGCTAAAATAAATTTTTCTCATTTTATTCAATAACATATTCCTGCTTAAATAACTTTTTTACATAGGGATTAAGCATTTAGAACGATACATTGTTTAAAATAAGGGCACTTTACTCTTGATATTTTACGGTTTTTTCAATTTTCTGAAAAATCCTATCATTAGATTTTTTTTAAAAATACGATATTCTTGCTTAACTAACGTTTCTACATAGGGATTAAGCATTTAGAACGAAATCTAATGTCAGAAAATGGCACTTTACTCTTGACATTTTTCGGTTTTTTCAATTTTCTGGGAAATCCTATCATTAGATTTTTTTAAAAATACGATATTCTTGCTTAACTAACGTTTTTACATAGGGATTAAGCATTTAGAACGAAATCTAATGTAGGAAAATGGTACTTTACTCTTGATCGGTACGTTGGGACTTTGAAAATATTCGGGCGTTCCAATCGCTCGTCTGTTGCATCATAGCGCGTCTCGGCGCAATCGACCGATTCGCTCGATCCATTATTTTCGATTTACGGCTAAAATAAATTTTTCTCATTTTATTCAATAACATATTCTTGCTTAAATAACTTTTTTACATAGGGATTAAGCATTTAGAACGATACATTGTTTAAAATAAGGGCACTTTACTCTTGACATTTTACGGTTTTTTCAATTTTCTGAAAAATCCTATCATTAGATTTTTTTAAGAATACGATATTCTTGCTTAACTAACGTTTCTACATAGGGATTAAGCATTTAGAACGAAATCTAATGTCAGAAAATGGCACTTTACTCTTGACATTTTTCGGTTTTTTCAATTTTCTGGAAAATCCTATCATTAGATTTTTTTAAAAATACGATATTCTTGCTTAACTAACGTTTTTACATAGGGATTAAGTATTTAGAACGAAATCTAATGTAGGAAAATGGTACTTTACTCTTGATCGGTACGTTGGGACTTTGAAAATATTCGGGCGTACGCGGCGCGCTCGGCGCTTCGAACAGCTCCGGTGTCCCCATTATTTTCGATTTACGGCTAAAATAAATTTTTCTAATTTTTTTCAATAACATATTCCTGCTAAAATAACTTTTTTACATAGGGATTAAGCATTTAGAACGATACATTGTTTAAAATAAGGGCACTTTACTCTTGATATTTTACGGTTTTTTCAATTTTCTGAAAAATCCTATCATTAGATTTTTTTAAAAATACGATATTCTTGCTTAACTAACGTTTCTACATAGGGATTAAGCATTTAGAACGAAATCTAATGTCAGAAAATGGCACTTTACTCTTGACATTTTTCGGTTTTTTCAATTTTCTGGGAAATCCTATCATTAGATTTTTTTAAAAATACGATATTCTTGCTTAACTAACGTTTTTACATAGGGATTAAGCATTTAGAACGAAATCTAATGTAGGAAAATGGTACTTTACTCTTGATCGGTACGTTGGGACTTTGAAAATATTCGGGCGTTCCAATCGCTCGTCTGTTGCATCATAGCGCGTCTCGGCGCAATCGACCGATTCGCTCGATCCATTATTTTCGATTTACGGCTAAAATAAATTTTTCTCATTTTATTCAATAACATATTCCTGCTTAAATAACTTTTTTACATAGGGATTAAGCATTTAGAACGATACATTGTTTAAAATAAGGGCACTTTACTCTTGACATTTTACGGTTTTTTCAATTTTCTGAAAAATCCTATCATTAGATTTTTTTAAAAATACGATATTCTTGCTTAACTAACGTTTCTACATAGGGATTAAGCATTTAGAACGAAATCTAATGTCAGAAAATGGCACTTTACTCTTGACATTTTTCGGTTTTTTCAATTTTCTGGAAAATCCTATCATTAGATTTTTTTAAAAATACGATATTCTTGCTTAACTAACGTTTTTACATAGGGATTAAGCATTTAGAACGAAATCTAATGTAGGAAAATGGTACTTTACTCTTGATCGGTACGTTGGGACTTTGAAAATATTCGGGCGTTCCAATCGCTCGTCTGTTGCATCATAGCGCGTCTCGGCGCAATCGACCGATTCGCTCGATCCATTATTTTCGATTTACGGCTAAAATAAATTTTTCTCATTTTATTCAATAACATATTCCTGCTTAAATAACTTTTTTACATATGGATTAAGCATTTAGAACGATACATTGTTTAAAATAAGGGCACTTTACTCTTGACATTTTACGGTTTTTTCAATTTTCTGAAAAATCCTATCATTAGATTTTTTTAAAAATACGATATTCTTGCTTAACTAACGTTTCTACATAGGGATTAAGCATTTAGAACGAAATCTAATGTCAGAAAATGGCACTTTACTCTTGACATTTTTCGGTTTTTTCAATTTTCTGGGAAATCCTATCATTAGATTTTTTTAAAAATACGATATTCTTGCTTAACTAACGTTTTTACATAGGGATTAAGCATTTAGAACGAAATCTAATGTAGGAAAATGGTACTTTACTCTTGATCGGTACGTTGGGACTTTGAAAATATTCGGGCGTTCCAATCGCTCGTCTGTTGCATCATAGCGCGTCTCGGCGCAATCGACCGATTCGCTCGATCCATTATTTTCGATTTACGGCTAAAATAAATTTTTCTCATTTTATTCAATAACATATTCTTGCTTAAATAACTTTTTTACATAGGGATTAAGCATTTAGAACGATACATTGTTTAAAATAAGGGCACTTTACTCTTGACATTTTACGGTTTTTTCAATTTTCTGAAAAATCCTATCATTAGATTTTTTTTTAAGAATACGATATTCTTGCTTAACTAACGTTTCTACATAGGGATTAAGCATTTAGAACGAAATCTAATGTCAGAAAATGGCACTTTACTCTTGACATTTTTCGGTTTTTTTCAATTTTCTGGAAAATCCTATCATTAGATTTTTTTAAAAATACGATATTCTTGCTTAACTAACGTTTTTACATAGGGATTAAGCATTTAGAACGAAATCTAATGTAGGAAAATGGTACTTTACTCTTGATCGGTACGTTGGGACTTTGAAAATATTCGGGCGTACGCGGCGCGCTCGGCGCTTCGAACAGCTCCGGTGTCCCCATTATTTTCGATTTACGGCTAAAATAAATTTTTCTAATTTTTTTCAATAACATATTCCTGCTAAAATAACTTTTTTACATAGGGATTAAGCATTTAGAACGATACATTGTTTAAAATAAGGGCACTTTACTCTTGACATTTTACGGTTTTTTCAATTTTCTGAAAAATCCTATCATTAGATTTTTTTAAAAATACGATATTCTTGCTTAACTAACGTTTCTACATAGGGATTAAGCATTTAGAACGAAATCTAATGTCAGAAAATGGCACTTTACTCTTGACATTTTACGGTTTTTTCAATTTTCTGGGAAATCCTATCATTAGATTTTTTTAAAAATACGATATTCTTGCTTAACTAACGTTTTTACATAGGGATTAAGCATTTAGAACGAAATCTAATGTAGGAAAATGGTACTTTACTCTTGATCGGTACGTTGGGACTTTGAAAATATTCGGGCGTTCCAATCGCTCGTCTGTTGCATCATAGCGCGTCTCGGCGCAATCGACCGATTCGCTCGATCCATTATTTTCGATTTACGGCTAAAATAAATTTTTCTCATTTTATTCAATAACATATTCCTGCTTAAATAACTTTTTTACATAGGGATTAAGCATTTAGAACGATACATTGTTTAAAATAAGGGCACTTTACTCTTGACATTTTACGGTTTTTTCAATTTTCTGAAAAATCCTATCATTAGATTTTTTTAAAAATACGATATTCTTGCTTAACTAACGTTTCTACATAGGGATTAAGCATTTAGAACGAAATCTAATGTCAGAAAATGGCACTTTACTCTTGACATTTTTCGGTTTTTTCAATTTTCTGGGAAATCCTATCATTAGATTTTTTTAAAAATACGATATTCTTGCTTAACTAACGTTTTTACATAGGGATTAAGCATTTAGAACGAAATCTAATGTAGGAAAATGGTACTTTACTCTTGATCGGTACGTTGGGACTTTGAAAATATTCGGGCGTTCCAATCGCTCGTCTGTTGCATCATAGCGCGTCTCGGCGCAATCGACCGATTCGCTCGATCCATTATTTTCGATTTACGGCTAAAATAAATTTTTCTAATTTTTTTCAATAACATATTCCTGCTTAAATAACTTTTTTACATAGGGATTAAGCCTTTAGAACGATACATTGTTTAAAATAAGGGCACTTTACTCTTGACATTTTACGGTTTTTTCAATTTTCTGAAAAATCCTATCATTAGATTTTTTTAAAAATACGATATTCTTGCTTAACTAACGTTTCTACATAGGGATTAAGCATTTAGAACGAAATCTAATGTCAGAAAATGGCACTTTACTCTTGACATTTTTCGGTTTTTTCAATTTTCTGGGAAATCCTATCATTAGATTTTTTTAAAAATACGATATTCTTGCTTAACTAACGTTTTTACATAGGGATTAAGCATTTAGAACGAAATCTAATGTAGGAAAATGGTACTTTACTCTTGATCGGTACGTTGGGACTTTGAAAATATTCGGGCGTTCCAATCGCTCGTCTGTTGCATCATAGCGCGTCTCGGCGCAATCGACCGATTCGCTCGATCCATTATTTTCGATTTACGGCTAAAATAAATTTTTCTCATTTTATTCAATAACATATTCCTGCTTAAATAACTTTTTTACATATGGATTAAGCATTTAGAACGATACATTGTTTAAAATAAGGGCACTTTACTCTTGACATTTTACGGTTTTTTCAATTTTCTGAAAAATCCTATCATTAGATTTTTTTAAAAATACGATATTCTTGCTTAACTAACGTTTCTACATAGGGATTAAGCATTTAGAACGAAATCTAATGTCAGAAAATGGCACTTTACTCTTGACATTTTTCGGTTTTTTCAATTTTCTGGGAAATCCTATCATTAGATTTTTTTAAAAATACGATATTCTTGCTTAACTAACGTTTTTACATAGGGATTAAGCATTTAGAACGAAATCTAATGTAGGAAAATGGTACTTTACTCTTGATCGGTACGTTGGGACTTTGAAAATATTCGGGCGTTCCAATCGCTCGTCTGTTGCATCATAGCGCGTCTCGGCGCAATCGACCGATTCGCTCGATCCATTATTTTCGATTTACGGCTAAAATAAATTTTTCTCATTTTATTCAATAACATATTCTTGCTTAAATAACTTTTTTACATAGGGATTAAGCATTTAGAACGATACATTGTTTAAAATAAGGGCACTTTACTCTTGACATTTTACGGTTTTTTCAATTTTCTGAAAAATCCTATCATTAGATTTTTTTAAGAATACGATATTCTTGCTTAACTAACGTTTCTACATAGGGATTAAGCATTTAGAACGAAATCTAATGTCAGAAAATGGCACTTTACTCTTGACATTTTTCGGTTTTTTCAATTTTCTGGAAAATCCTATCATTAGATTTTTTTAAAAATACGATATTCTTGCTTAACTAACGTTTTTACATAGGGATTAAGCATTTAGAACGAAATCTAATGTAGGAAAATGGTACTTTACTCTTGATCGGTACGTTGGGACTTTGAAAATATTCGGGCGTACGCGGCGCGCTCGGCGCTTCGAACAGCTCCGGTGTCCCCATTATTTTCGATTTACGGCTAAAATAAATTTTTCTAATTTTTTTCAATAACATATTCCTGCTAAAATAACTTTTTTACATAGGGATTAAGCATTTAGAACGATACATTGTTTAAAATAAGGGCACTTTACTCTTGACATTTTACGGTTTTTTCAATTTTCTGAAAAATCCTATCATTAGATTTTTTTAAAAATACGATATTCTTGCTTAACTAACGTTTCTACATAGGGATTAAGCATTTAGAACGAAATCTAATGTCAGAAAATGGCACTTTACTCTTGACATTTTACGGTTTTTTCAATTTTCTGGGAAATCCTATCATTAGATTTTTTTAAAAATACGATATTCTTGCTTAACTAACGTTTTTACATAGGGATTAAGCATTTAGAACGAAATCTAATGTAGGAAAATGGTACTTTACTCTTGATCGGTACGTTGGGACTTGGAAAATATTCGGCCGTACGCGGCGCGTCTCGGCGCTTCGAACAGCTCCGGTGTCCCCATTATTTTCGATTTACGGCTAAAATAAATTTTTCTAATTTTTTTCAATTACATATTCTTGCTTAGATAACTTTTTTACATAGGGATTAAGCATTTAGAACGACATATTGTTTAAAATAATGGTACTTTACTCTTGTGATTTTTCGGTTTTTTTTGATTATTTGGAAAAATAAATTTTTGTAATTTTTTTAAATACGATATTCGTGATCAGTGAACGATTTCACATATGGATTAAGCATTTAGAATCGTGCGGAAGCGTTATTAAAAAAGTTTACTCGATGCGATGGGACTTTGAAAAGTTTGTGAAAATTTTCATATTGGGAAAAAATGTGTAATTTTTTGTCTAGTTTACGGTAGTGTAATTTATTT
>NW_027476290.1:337500-340530 GCF_051020955.1 Megalopta genalis
AGTCTGTCCTATGTGAAGACTGTGTACAGAGATCGAACGAACGCATGAAAGAAATTGAACGAAAGAACACATAACCCGCAAAAATATAGAGTAGAATTGTGACCGTTGCTTCGAATTTGAATTTATATGTATATATATATCATAGCCCCAGGGAGTGGAACCTATGAGTGTGGAAGGATGTCTCTTACCGTTATGTTGCCAGAGGAAAAAAAGTCTCTCTCTTCGTACGACACATTTGTGTACGAATTGTATCGATGGCTATATAGATCCGATGTTGCACATATTCTGAGTAAAGAACACCCCACCCGGGTTACCGTCCTAAAACTCTTCTATTGGTGTGGCTATGATGTGTGTGTCAACGCAATCGCGAGTCTGGTTCTACGGGAAAACCGTTTGTCGGTCGCCCCATTATATCTTTTTGTTCTCTTCAAATGATCGAATAGCGAAACCGCACGAGATCAATCGGTCGTCTAGTCCCCGAAAGTACTTTTCGGGACGGACGTTAAAGTTATACCGATTGTAATCGTCTTGCGAGTGTTTCGAAGATCTATATTGGAGAGGATATCGAATTTTATAAAAGATATATTGGTGAGGCGCGATAAACGGTTTTTTTTTTGCTTTAAGGGTTTTTTGTGTTTTTTTATTTTTTTTTTTTTTTTGTGTTGCTCTGTACACGTTTCGCAAAATGCTTTCGGGGGGGAAGCTCTGAAAAAATTTTTTTTCACGTTCCGACGACCCTCAGAGTAGGCGAGATTACCCGCTGAATTTAAGCATATTACTAAGCGGGAGGAAAAGAAACTAACCAGGATTTCCTTAGTAGCGGCGAGCGAACAGGATTAGCCCAGCACTGAATCCCGCGGAGTTCCGCCGTTGGGAAATGTAGTGTTCAGGAGGGTCAATTTATCCCGTAACGTCGCAACCGCGTCCAAGTCCATCTTGAATGGGGCCATTTATCCATAGAGGGTGCCAGGCCCGTAGCGACCGGTACGCGTTTCGGGAGGACCTCTCCTTAGAGTCGGGTTGCTTGAGAGTGCAGCCCTAAGTGGGTGGTAAACTCCATCTAAGGCTAAATATGACCACGAGACCGATAGCGAACAAGTACCGTGAGGGAAAGTTGAAAGAACTTTGAGAGAGAGTTCAAGAGTACGTGAAACCGTTCAGGGGTAACCTGAGAACCCAAAAGATCGAATGGGGAGATTCATCGATAACGAGGCTCGGCTTCCGTTGGCGTGCGATACCCCGAATGGTTCCCTTCGTGGATGCCAATGCGAGGGCACACCGTCTTCGGCAAATGTTCCGGCAACGTAGTCGTGCACTTCTCCCCTTGTAGAACGTCGCGACCCGTTGCGTGTCGGTCTACGGCACGAGTTGTTGACTGTCGGCGTCGTCTTCGCGCGTACACGACAGACGCTCGATCGCCCGGCCGGCTGCGTGACGGTACACTATTTTACGGTATTGGCCGCAACTTGCTCCATTTTCGAATGTATTTGCGTTCAGCCCGCCGCAAGCTCGGTTAGTAAATTACCCGGATGGTACGGACTGGTGCCGGCTCCGGGCCTAGCAGCTGTTGGCAGGCGGTGTCCTCGAACTGGCCAACCTTTTTTGAACAACATTACCGGTCAGCGACGCTACTGCTTTGGGTACTTTCAGGACCCGTCTTGAAACACGGACCAAGGAGTCTAACATGTGCGCGAGTCATTGGGACTCGATTAAACCTAAAGGCATAATGAAAGTGAAAGTTGACCTTTGCGTCGACCGAGGGAGGATGGGCGCGTCCACGATGCGGCCTCGCACTCCCGGGGCGTCTCGTTGTCATAGCGAGAAGAGGCGCACCCAGAGCGTACACGTTGGGACCGAAAGATGGTGAACTATGCCTGGTCAGGACGAAGTCAGGGGAAACCCTGATGGAGGTCCGTAGCGATTCTGACGTGCAAATCGATCGTCGGAACTGGGTATAGGGGCGAAAGACTAATCGAACCATCTAGTAGCTGGTTCCCTCCGAAGTTTCCCTCAGGATAGCTGGCACTCGCTCGTTCTTTTCAATGGACGTTTGCGGGTCTCATCTGGTAAAGCGAATGATTAGAGGCCTTGGGGCCGAAACGACCTCAACCTATCTCAAACTTTAAATGGGTGAGAACTTTGGCTTGCTTGAATTATGAAGCCAAGAGAGAAAATTTTTTTTTTATTATATTATTATTATTACGATGGCATTATATAGAGAGATAAAAAATGTGGATCAGAGTGCCAAGTGGGCCATTTTTGTAAGCAGAACTGGCGCTGTGGGATGAACCAAACGTAGAGTTAAGGCGCCTAAGTCGACGCTTATGGGATACCATGAAAGGCGTTGGTTGCTTAAGACAGCAGGACGGGGTGGCCATGGAGTCGGAATCCGCTAAGGAGTGTGTAACACTCACCTGCCGAAGCAACTAGCCCTGAAAATGGATGGCGCTGAAGCGTCGCGCCTATACTCCACCGTCAGTGGTATGTGTGAAGCGGGGCAATTTATTGTCCTCTATGAAGCTCTGACGAGTAGGAGGGTCGCGACGGTGTGCGCAGAAGGGTCTGGGCGTGAGCCTGCCTGGAGCCGCCGTCGGCGCAGATCTTGGTGGTAGTAGCAAATACTCCAGCGAGGCCTGGAGGACTGACGTGGAGAAGGGTTTCGTGTGAACAGCCGTTGCACACGAGTCTGTCGATCCTAAGCCCTAAGAGAAATCCTATGTAGATGAGGTGTCCTAAGACGTTAAACACTTGTAAAAAAAAAAACGCAGCTATTTTATTATTTTTTTTTATTATTATATAAATCGCAGCATATTTTGTTATTATATACATGCACAAAAAACACCCATTGGGCGAAAGGGAATCCGGTTTCTATTCCGGAACCCGGCAGCGGAACCGCATACCATTCGGGCCCTCGTAAGAGTGTTCGTCGGGGTAACCCAAAATGACCTGGAGACGCCGTCGGGAGAATCGGGGAGAGTTTTTCTTTTCTGTATAAGCGTTCGAGTTCCCTGGAAACCTCTAGCAGGGAGA
>NW_027476291.1:0-137500 GCF_051020955.1 Megalopta genalis
GTGGCAGGAGAAGGGGATCACCGTGCTGCATTCGAATCAATAAACAAGTTAGAAAGCATGAACTTCCGAATATTTTTTACTATGTGATAGATAGATTTAAGTAATACGCTGTTTATCCTTATTTCAGAACTTCTAATGAATATTTACTAATTTTACGAGCCCGAAATAAGAAGTAATTTAACCGCGACAGCCGTTTTGATTTTCTAGTGTGCATGATATCTATATTTTATGCAAGGAATACAGCGAAGATTAATAAAATCCGTAAATGATATATTAATTTAAATAATTCCGTGTCCGAACAGAATTCAACGAACGATTCGCAAAGCTAATTTAGTAATAAATGATCTTGTTAAAGGACGTAAAGAATTTGCTTGTTAGAGAAATATGAAAAATATTATGAATAATAAACTCAACCATTTAGTTGAAAATCCACTTCATATTCGAAAATATATGCATTGACCTCGTACAACGTTCAATGAACTACACAGCTGACATGTGTCTAGCAATGACGAATGTCCGACATGTCTCCGGGCAGGCTGTTCCAACGGTTCCAACGTACACTTTCACTGCATTATCACTAAACACTGCTCATTTATCAACAATATTTACGGACAAAGAAGGAAGATCACACAAGATTGCTCTTTATGTGAAAAAGCAGTCTTACACATTAAGTAGTAAAATAATGTCTCTCGTCCCGGCGTAATTTCAGTATATCATCACTGACGCCGTGATATTGCTACAGCCCCGTAATTTATCGATTTTCTCGCTACATCGATGCTAAGTTCAACAGAGTCGGTGATGATGTGTGCTGCGACACGCGCCGCGGCTCCTTTGACTAGAATTCCTTGAAGACAACTCATAATATTGACATAACTTTCTTAATTTTAACATTTTAATATTGATTCTTTTAAATATATTGCTGATAGTTTTCTAATTAAAATAAGAGCAGTCACGTTACAGTTTGGACAGATATTTCTGATTACAATAAAATCCAGCACGATATAATTTTGATTACATTTATTTACTAAATACTTAAATGTATAATTCATTTGATTCTATTATCGTTGTGATTATATAAGTAAAATACATTGTTATACTTATTAATAATAACTGTACAATAAAGATCTGTGTTGACATTGTGCGTAATTACATAAGTGGAAAATTGTATTCTACATTAAATTGTTTTGTTGTATATCATCCTTGGAATTGTCTACGAGCGAACATCGCGTCGACGGACCACGGATGGCCACGTGCGATTCTTTATCTGATTTTTGTTGAATAAGACCATCGAGGCAAATTGATTTTTACGTTGGTAATTATTTCACTGCTTTATGAATATTGTCGTTGTTGTGCCGTAAAGACGATTCGAACAAGGGTGACGAGTTGACTCTTGTCCTCACAGAAAAATGTGACTTCAGTTCCAGTCCTTGTCTTTCGTCGCCACATTTGCAACCCACCCGTTGCGCTATCGGTGCTGAGTTTCGAAGACCTCGTTTCTAAACAATGTCGTTCTTTCTCGACGTTCGACCTCTTAAAATTCCGGTGTTGATGGAAAATATAAATAGAACTGTTCCTTCACACCCTCCACGTGTAGGCTCATCCACAAACTGTAGTCGAATCGTGCCATGACCTTTCCCTTGTTGTCATGTCTTACCCACGAACACTCTCTTCCCGACATCTCAGCCCCATGGAATCTCCCTTGCCGTCATCTCTTAACCATGGCCTTCTCTTTCCGTCATCGATCGTAGGCTCGAATAGCATAATTTCACTGATATTTTCTTTCGAAAGACATATTTACGTACCTTTTTTGACATTGCTACTTACTTCATATGTTAAGAATCGGTTTTTCTCTAAAAAAAGTTTTTTTTTCGCAAATAAAGTAAGATACTTACTACGTATAATGAATAAGTATGGTCTAAAGCATGGCATGATTGATATCATTTTCATTGGAAAAATGTGACTAATATATTAAAAAAATTTGCATGTATAAAAAAATTAGAAATAAAAAAAGTTAAGTCATCGTTTTTATTCAAGCATTACAATGAATTCATAGTAATGTATACCGGCTGCCGCCAGTGCTGATCCCTACCCTTCCAGGTAGTTTCGCTCGATCCGAGTTTCATTCTCTCTCTCTCTCTCTCTCTCTCTCTCTCTCCTTACTCTCTCCCTGCCCCCTCTATCCCTCGCATTTTCACCTCTCCTCTCTCTCTCTCTCTATGGTCAAAATCTATATCTAAATAAAAACTTCGTGAATCAAATACAAGAGAAACAAATTTTATTCGTTTATTTGAACGTTCGAATAAAAAATGTATTTTTATTCGTTGAGAATTTATCCAGCGAATCAAGATACTTGTTTTATTCGAAGCTCGTCGAATAAAATGATCGTCTTTTATTTGTATGTTTATTTGTAAGCTTCGAATGAATCTTCGAATAACTTTTGTCACCTCGAATAAACGCATTCTTGACAGCATTCTTATCAGCGATCCAATAATATCTATATTCGTCGTCTTGAACAATACAGTTATATTTTTTGAAAAATCTGCTAACACTACGAACTCAAACTTTTCGGATCCGGATCCAAGTATTCGGATCCTTTAGTACACAACCCGAAGAGTACTTCGAATTGCGGTAGAATATGAGTAAGCTTCGGAATGGCAATTGTAATTTTGTAACGTGCAACGGGCAAATACGTTTGATAATTATATGTAATATTTACACTCCGTCTTTTACAACACAAGTATCGCGTTGTAAAAATGATTGAAGTACAATAGTTCTAATGTGAACAGCGAAGTACACTAATTCGCATGATGAACCGTGGAAAACTCGGTACCAGCGCAGTCAATTAGCTAGTATAGCTTGACGCAAGTATTCAAGGATCACAACTGTGCAGTTGGTGCATTATTTGGCCTATTTATACCGTCGTGGACCATTGGTTAGGAAAGATAAAGTGGGGAATTCGATATTTGGAAGGACTAAGCAGCGCTGAACGTTCGTTACAGTGCACGAGGGCAATGCCTCAACGAACAGCGCGACATGGGGAAAAACGGAACTAGGTAACGGAATTAGTATTGGATGGATGGCCCAGGCTATTGATACAGTCGCGATGATACAAATAGATGCCTGTGGATTGTGTACAATACAGGTCATTCACCTAGGTCGGTGCCGAGTCGAACCGCTGTATTCGACTTTGCATATAGGGATTCTGGCGCGGCGTTAGTTTTTGTACACCGACCCAGGTGATACCGATCGACTTGTCCCGAACACAAATTATTTAGCAGAATGAAAAACTACACTTTGCATTTTAGCAATAAAATTGTGTGTTTGCAGAGCAATAAATTTATTACGTAAATTCGTTCTCTAATAAAATCATTGAAAGTAACACGAAATGGTATACACAAATGTGATTATTACAAAAATCACATGAGCTTTTATTTTTTTTATCATTTCAAATAATATCAAAATTTAAAAGAAAGTATTATAGTCATTTTCAAGTTTTAAAAAAGATACTGTGTTTTAAAGAGCGTCCACTCAATTTTATACGATACTGCATGCTCGATTCTCGGTGCAGCTGTTGCAATGCGCATAATATGGTGGCCTAATTACCTGCACGCCAAAGGGATTATTGTACGTGTCGACGACCGCTATTATTTTTCCACTTTAGACTTTGTGTAAGTGAACTTTACATTAAAATTTATATTTTATTATACTACTTAAAATATATTCTTTAAACGAATAAAGGAATATACAGGGTGTCCTAAAAATGTCTCGCAATACGGAAATGGGGTAGCTGAGGTCATTCTTTACGAGTTACTAACGAAAAACACAGACCAATGAGAGGTGACGGCGCGAAGTTCGAGAGCCCGCAGCACGAGGCTTTGACAGGAGGTCGGGACGGACTCGAGCCGCGTTCGAAGTATTGAACAAGTCACGAAGCGTGCACTTTGCGGATTTTCTTTTACTACGTAAAAGTGATATTTTTAAGAAAAACGCTGTTCGCCTCTACTTTAGAACGTTTGAAGAATATTTACTAATTTTTTGGATCCGAAATAATATGTAGTTTAACCGTGACAGCCGTTTTAATTTTTTGGTGCGCATGACATCTCATGTGTACCATATGAAATTTTTATGCAAGGTGTACAGTGAGGATTAACAAAGTTCGTAAATGATATTTTAATTTAAGTAATTTCGTGTCCGAATAGAATTCAACGAATGATTCGCAAAGCTGATTTAATAATAAATAATCGCGTTAAGGGACGTAAAGGTTTTTTTTAGAGAAATATGAAAAATATTATCAATAAGAAACTCACCCATTTAGTTGAGTCAGCTAATCCCATGTCGATGACCGCAACATTCGAGGGATACTGTCGAAGGAACCTCTGATATGGTTATTTATCAAGTTCACTAACACTGCACTGTCACCAAACACTGATCACTTAATTAATTACTGATAATCCAAATCACTTGTGGATATTATGAAAGATCACTGAGACTCGTTCGCGGATAATCGTTTATTCGACGCGTTCGTTTATTCGCCGTCCGAGAAAATGACACCCAATACCATTTTCTTTGAACGGCCAGAAGCGCAGAGTACCGCCATATGAAATAAACCAGATGTGCAGAGACGCGAACTGCTCTTCCATCTGGTAAAACCACATCTCCGGGTCATTGTGTCAAAACGGAGGAATCCGTACGGCGACGCGGTCGATGTGTGCGACGTACGCGGCACCAGAGTTGCCTGCCGTTGGTGGGGTTTCGTTGGCTGTGCCGATGTTGCTGAGAAATTGGTTTCTGTTCATTTTTCTTTTGCTTGATGGCAATTCGCGCACTTTGCTGGAAACGACACTTTTGGTCGCGCTGGTGTGTTACAAAAAATTGTCCGATTCACTCCTTTTCAAAATCACGTCGGGGTCACCAATTTTAACGGGGAATGGAAGTGAATCAGGATATTTTGTCTTTACTGATAGTATTTATTCTTGTCAATGAACGTGCGCGGGCGCGGCTAGCGTAGTGTGGAGATGTGTAGAATTTTTTGGGACTGAGCGGACCGACTGGGGTGTCTGACTCGACTTGAGGAACTGAACTAATTGACTGGTGCGGAGTTGCTTTTCTGCCTTTTTACAGTGATTGCGGGGACAGTCATAAGAAGGGAAAAGATGAAATTTTCTTGGAAGGGGAAGAAAGGAAAGGTCTGTGCATATAAAGATATAAAAATAGTACAATGGTCATATGAACTGTAACGTACGATAAATTCCGACGTGTTTTTTCATACTCCTCCCTGAAGGCATACGCCAGGATGGCGCAGGCCAACCGGTGGTTCGTTTTGTATATTGCGAGGTAAGTATCTTCGAAGGGGTACAACGACGAACGTTCTGAGCACATATGAACACCCCGGCAACCATTTTTCAAGGAAAATTTGGGTATATGAAGGGCCCAAACGCGATCAAAAAGCGGGCTAGTTTCAAGTCAACTACCGACGAAGAAAAGCAAGTTAGCAAGATCGAGTTTAATTATCTTTCGAGCACATCAACCCAGTAGGTAGTCGTTACAAGGTTACAAGTCCCCGCCGATTCAGTGCAACAAACTGAGAGTGCGATCTAGAATCCGCGACACACTCACACACATACAATTGTATTTAACCAAAACTTTTAATATACTATCTTTTACCAGTTTTCTTTGATTGCAAAATTCACTTATTCCATTTCCTGATTCGAAGCAGTAGTTGGTACAAACCCTCGAAGATATACCTTTACTGCTCAAGGCATATCATCATTCTTTCTTGTAAAAGTTACGAGGCACCCAAACTCCAATTTCCACAAACCCTGTCCTGATTACAAATTGGCCACTCATGATGAAAAAAGCATCGGCAGGTTCGCGCAATTTTCCCTTATCAAAATTCCCAATCGCATCCAACATCCGGCCACGCAAAGCTGCCTGGCCCTCGGCTCGTAACAGGACATTCACGATTGAAACTGATACATAACTGCGGTATCTCCGCGATCTTCTTTTATTTCTTCCTGGACACATTTCTGGAATGCTGGAGAATGATCGCGACGTTCTGTCCCTTTCGGTTCAATATCTCGGAAGTTCTCGATCCTCCGGGATGCATCGTCGCAGCGTCGGTATCGATATTACACTCAACTCGATTACAATGCATCTGAAACAATAGTGTAAGAATGCCGAAAAGGATGCCAAATGAAAGTTAACGTAACGACCTTTAAGGTTCATTTATACAAATGTCACAGTGTGGACATCGTAAAACTCACGTAAAACTCACACCAACAGATCAGCATGGTCCACGGATGGCCTCGCCGTAAGTTGGCCGGGCTGAGAAGTGTAGATCTGACCGTCACCAGACCGGATGACGAGATCCTAATCCCGCTACTAAACTAAAAGAAGAATGGATTCTACTCAGCTACATCGGAAGCTAGGCTCACCCTCACGGCTTGTTTGTATAGTTGTTTATTATACCAGAAAAGTAAGATGTGTACAGTTTGATTTAAAAAATCTACGTATGTCAGTGTGTAATGGCTTGGTTTTCTCGAGATTGCAACGGTATTTCCATTTGTTGAAAACAGCTTTTCGCTAGTCGATTGTGTACTTGGTACGGCGATGTGTCGTTTTGCAGTAATTGATAGCACAGGAAATCAAATGTTTTCGGGAATCTTGAATATTGTCGGGATCCTGATACAGGTCTTCTCGTCCCGTTCCAAGCATCGGGTTTCAGGAATGCCCGGGTTCACGCACATCTCTAACCAACAACATTTTTAATATTTTAAGAATTGCGATATAGATAAAAAATACCATTTAATTTGTCGAAAAATAAAATTCTTAGGATTATTAAAAAGAAGCCAGATATAAATGCGTCTGAGATTGTGTCGAAAGTCCAGCAATCAATTAAAAATCAGGTACATACAAGAACGAACTTAACCTTGGGCTCCACTATCGTTACACTTTAAAAATTATTATTTATTTATGATCGATGTCATTTTATATCTGTATACTACACGATTTTATGATATGTTTATAGTATGTATTTCTTTGTTGCAATTTGTATGACCGAATACACTTTCTACCTCTTAAGCTGAGAGAAGCGAGCAGCAGGGCACATGGCAGCAAAACATCGTGCGATGAATATTTTCTCGGCTTGCTCGAAATATAAATCTACGATGCTTCTATCAGACCGCTTCAGATTCAGGCGAAACGTATGTTTCAGCTTGAGATTCTGCCGAAACTAATGATTCAGGTACAGGTTCAGTCGGAACGTATGTTTCAGCTTAAAATTTTGCAGAAACTAATGATTAAGATACAAGTTCAGCCGACAAATATGGTTTAGCTTCAGATTCTGGCGAAACTTATTATTTAATTTTATACTCAGCCAAAACTTATGATTTAGCTACTGCTACAGCTGAAACGTATGTTGCAGCTTGAGATTCTTCCTCAACTAATCATTTAGATACATATGTCGATACATATGGTTTGGCGTTAGATTCTGCCGAAACTTGTGATTTAGTTTCAGATTCTGCTGAATCTTTTGATGTAACTTCAGATTCAGGCGAGGCTTATAATTTAGATACTGATTCAGCCGAAACGTAAGTTTTAGCATCAGACTCGGCCAAATTTTATGATTTCGCTACAGCATCAGCCGAAACGTATGTTTCAGCGTGAGATTCTGCCGAAACTAGTGATTTAACTTCAGATTTAGGCGGAGCTTATAGTTTTGCTACAGATTCAGTCGAAACGTAAGTTTTAGATTCATATTCGGACGAAACATATGATTTAGCTACAGCTTCAGTCGAAACGTATGTTTCAGCTTGATAATATGCAGAAACTAGTGATTTAGGTGCAGGCTCATCCGAAACTTATGGTTTAGCTTCAGAATCAGCCGAAACTTGTGACTTACTTTCAGATTCAGCCGCATCTATTGATTTAACTTCAGATTCAGACGGAACTTATAACTTAGCTACAGGTTCAGTCGAAACGTAAGTTTTAGATTCATACTCGGCAGAAACTTATGATTTAGCTACAGCATCAGCCGAAACGTACGTTGCAGCGTGAGATTCTACACTCTCGTGCAAAGTGCCCGTACTACCTACACCGGAAGCACTGGGGGACCTCTTCTCGGAGCCTGATCGGGCAGCTCCCGCAGCCGACCCGGGTCGCTTTAAAGGCAAGTAGCTTGTGTGCCACTACACTTATGCCAGCCCCAGCGATCTGACCGTAATCTCCCTATCGCCCGTACCAGGGACCGCTCTGGTGATGGCTTCCCGGATGGCGGCCGCCAAAATTTCACCTTCTATGTTTTTGAATTGCAGGGTCTTCCACCACCCAGGTCTAACGCCAACGGAGGTCTTCACCCCCCTACCTTTTCATTAATAATGGCGGAGAGCCCAGCAGACTACTCGCTCAGATACCGGCCACCTGGAAACCCGCCAGGTCAATATCTAGTTTCTTTTTTAATCATCGAGTGTATTGCATTTTCGCAAAGGAAAAAGTTACCTCAAATGACCTCAGCTACCCCTCACTTTCGGCTGTTAAAATAATTGTGGAACACCCTGTATATGTACGTAGCATATTATATATGTCTTATCGGCTATCATGGATGTTGAAAAGCTAAAAACAAGCCTTATAATTTGGAAATAGAAAGTACATTTAATTTAAATGTTGATCATCGATGAGAAATCATGGTTTGCGAAAGGTGTAATGATTGCACACACTAACCATATGTTCTTTCGCGAAGAATATGACACTTTTTCACATTTGGCGACTATTTGGCGTCGAACTTACATATCTGTCTACCGCAATAGCAGCGTTGTGTCATAAATCCGGAACAATAAATTCATTAAAATTGTTCCTTGGCACGTAAACATAAATGGACAGTTTGGTGAGAAGAGACACGATTATTCGAGCTTTATGGCTCACCGTTTTTGTAGTCGCCGACTGTCAACAACTATACGGACGAGTCGTCGGGTTATCAAATTGTCCATTTTTGTTTACAAGCTGAGGGATAATTGGAGAGAATTTTCTGTATTTTCCTGCTTGGAAAGAGGTCGGAACACAACGAAAGGGTTGTGGATCATACGTTAAGAAGGAGCTGACTGGGAAAATGTAATGTTCGGTGAAATCCAATCAACGTACTTCTCCTGCATGAAAATGGAAGCCCTTAACGGGATTGACAGGAATTGCCTCGAATGTCTCGTGACTCGATCTATGACAACACGGATGACAAATCGAGTAAAGTAGGGGCAGATAGCAACAGGACTACCAGGGATGCTTGAAACTTTTGTCATTGGTTGTGTTGCGTTGGTCGACTACACTGCCGTGTTCAACAGTTCATCCGTAACGTCACAAATGAAGGCAGATGACATTTGAGTGAACCCCTGGCAACCTCGGTTCACGAACGAACCTCCAAAACACGAGAACACTTCCATATAGTGAGGAGATCTTATGCGCTCGACAAGCATCCGTTCCACGATAGAAAAATAGCTCAGTGACTGCTGCATCAAATTGGATCCGATTGCCCAAAATTAGTTTGGTGGGCAATATTTCGGCGACACGGGAATCAATGTGTCCGCGATCGATTGTTTTAGGCCCGATTCGGGTCTTACAAAGCCAGATATTAACGCTTTACAGGCCGCACGATTTTTCCTGGAGTAAACTGCTACTTTACAAATAAACAAAATTATAATTAAAGCATAGCTTGTAAATCAACAATCAATTGTCAGGTAAATGCTTTCAGAAATATTTAAATTTAAGGTATTCGTAACATTAAATAAAAATGCATGTACCTGACGGAAGATTAAAGAAATCGAAATAATTTACGATTTCGCATTCGTTCTCAGATTTTCGGATCCGATTCGAAGTAGTCGAACCCTTTTCGTAGCAAGACGAAGAGTACCTCGAATTGCAATAGGATAGAAGGAATTTAGAAAATGGGAATTATTTATTATACGCTTATCTTGTATAATTCACTCGTATGACGGACAAAATTAAATTTAATAAATACACAAGTAATATTTACACTCTTTTGAATCACTTACAACACAAGTATTGCGGTTAGAATTGATTCAAGCACAACAGAGCTAACACGAACAGCAAAGTACATTAATTAGCATGATGATCAGAAGAAAACATGGTACGAGTAGAGTAAAGAACAAAATCGAATGATCGTAGCACATTTGCATATATTGTCTACGAATTTGCCATGCGAGAGAGAGAGATTGAGTGAGATAGATTGAGAGAGGGGGGGGGGGGGTCCGTGAGCAGAGATAGCGAGGACCAAGAGTACAGAGTGGAGAGCGCAGGAACATGAAAGTCCCGAGGCGGTAAGTCGATTGGTCGCGTGGTGGCTTGGAATTAGGTACTCAAACGAATAAGCCTTTGAGGACTCGGGGTTTAGCATGCGTGGAGGCGCGTCACGCCCCTACGACACTGCCCGTTCCCGGAAGGGAACGTTTGACAAGGTTTCGTGTGGTCTCCGTCATGCACGAGAAGTGTTATGATCAACGATATCTTACGTTTTCGCCCGGTTTGGGGATTCCGGTATGATTCGAGACCTTGGTTAAGAATACAGATTCTATAATTTCGAAGGACTCGGGAATCCTCGCAGTGTCGGCGTGCACTTCCCGTTATCGTAGGCGAAGTCGACAGTCAGATTGTAATGGCGCCGTACACCTGTGCTTTCGTGGTCACGGATTTTATGCTGATCTATCGTACTGTCACTCCGGAGAAATTATTACAACTGCTCGCCGCGGATATGATAACCTAAACATTGTAAAACGTGCGAGTTCTTGGGTGCAGCCGCGTGGCTGCGCAACTTTGTGAAGCAATTACTCGATTAAAGTCTGATTTAGAGTCTACTTTCGTGTCTTAATAATGTGCGCGAAATCCGCCAGCGATACGGTTAACTCTCCTCTATTCCCGTGATCGAATCCTAGACCCTTGTCCTATAGATCTATCTTGCGCCAATCGGTTTCTGACGTAGCCGCAGTGAAAAGTATCTCGCGTTTCGTGTGGCACTCTTCTGGTGGCTGGCGTACGGACTTGATATCGTGCCTCACATCGGATTTCCCGAGAACTAAGCTTTGTGGCCTAAGCGTCTTAAAATTCCGGAGTCGCACCTGTCCGCGTCCGGGGACTCGCGTAGGTCAGGTGAGCATCATTAGTTATTAAACACTATATTATTATAAAAATTATAAAGATGTACAAAATACATTTAATTATATATTTACATTGTCTTTATATATAGTTATTAAGCACTATATAAATATAATAATTATAAAGATAGACATCCTGCTCTATGGAATTGAATACTTGTTGCCAATGGTGACATCAACCCTATAACAGTTGCATTCACATTTCACAGTATGCCTGAATGCAAGTTTCTCTTAACTTCAGTGCAACACAATAGAATTATGCAGACATTACATGTCTGGTCGAAACCGCTCCTGATTGGTCGAGTCATTGTACCGGAACAGTCACCGAAACGTGAAATGTGACCACGGCTGTACATACTCCAAATTTTGACAAATGTGTCATTTGACGCCTTGTACCTATACCAGCAAGATGGAAAACTTCAGGACTTTCCTTGATGTGATCGGAGTGCTGGACCCTACCAAGGTAGATTTTATTCTCGAACTATCACTTGAGGTGTCGTAGTTGATCCAACGTATGTTGGAGCCCCGGTCTCTACTTTCCGCTGCTGGAGTGTCAGGTAAGTGGTTGAATGTCTGTCAGAATGATCCTGTCCTGAGACGAACCGCAAAATACTATAAGCAGCGCATAATACAGAGATGGAGAGAATGTTTTCCTACGGCAGCTATAGAAGAACCAAGGGCCACAGTGCGGAGGACAGTTCCAGATCCTGCACAGGTGAGAATAGTTGCATCTCATGCACAAGTCCGGCCAGGTTCAACAAGTACGACGCGTGGCCGATCCATTGGAATGTAATGTTTTGTAATAATAAATTATTTAATCTGGCGTGCTTCTTCCAGCAAATAATTATTGTTATGTTTCAGTTAAATAAGTGTAATATAACTTTTAATGTTTCGATGTATCTTGACCAGCATTCCTTTGTCGAGTGGTACAGCTCCCATTCCCTGCACCCGCGATTAATACACCAGCCACTGATTGTAGATACTTGTCGTGTGGTGCACTCACTTCCTGAGCTACAAAAAAAGGCTAGACCAATTTCCACACAGGACGTGCAGCCGCAGTTCGGCATGGATAAAATAGAGCCGTTGTGTGGCAATTGGTAAAGAATACACAGAATGGCATCCGCCACTGAGCAGTGCTTGCGTCAGGTGTTGAGCACCCGCCACTGCGGTTGATTTGGAGTGTTAGTTCTCCTATCAGCCAGTTGGGAGTAGTTATTGTTACCAAATTCTCCAATTAAGAGCGAAATTCCTTACTGCCGACACGGAGTCAAGACAAGGACTTCCTGCCCGGTCTAGTGTCCCCCATCCGGGCAGATTGTAGAAGGTAACGATTTGTCCTCACTCGAAACCTTCGTGGGTGCTTCTTATAAAGCAGAGCCAGACCATCGGTACAAATCGAGAGAAAGGATAGCATAGTCTATCCGTGCCCAAGGCATAGCCCATCTCTTTGAGACTTGCAATTGATGACAACATTACAATGATTGACGATAACCATGGCCCTCTTAAGCTTCTGATTATCAGGGCGAAAGCACGGCCAGGACTGATACGGGAGTCATGGTTAGCAAACAACGACTATTCCGTGGTTCCCGCTATGAGTACCTCCTGCCCTTGGGGAGGAAACTAAATCTGTCTCTGCTACGAGCTGACTGATTGTCTGGGACAGGAACCCCAAACTCATTCCTACCTTCCATACCATATTCCGGGTCATCGCGAGGTGTTGCGGGGCGAGTTCGCCTCCCCTTGGTTCTCCATGGGCGCAAGCGAAGGAAGGGATCCGGAAAACCGGAATTCGCTGGAGGCTAAGGAACACGTCCATTGTAAAAGTCTGGATGGCATATGCGGATTTTTCATCGGTCCTTTCCTTTGGTGTTGGCCTTGCGGGGAGTAGGTAGATAAATTTGGCTGTGTATGCTCTAGAAGCGCGGAAACATAGCCAAGCCATCTTCGAGTTGACCTGATTAATACTAGATCTCCCTATCTACTGGCGATGGCAACCTATTGACTCACTTGGGGTTAAGCAATGACCCCGAGACTAGTCCTCGTGTAGGAGTGTTGCTCGCCGAGCCGCTGGTGCTGCGGTGATGAGGCATAAAAACCATATAATATTGTATGTATTATATGTGATAATTATTCAACTTCCCGATTCACGTTTGGTGGTTTTTCTGGTCGTGTTTATAGTGCCGACCGGGGATCGCTTTCGTGACAAAGTAACACGTGGAACACCGCTGAGTGTTTGTGTTGTATACGTTCGTGTCCTATATATAATAATTGCTTATCGGGGAGGTTTTGCTCCCCGGTTCATCTTAGTCGGCTTTTCTGGATTTCCTTTTAGCTTCGATCAGGATGCCGTCCCGTAATACAGCACCTGGAAGCGATACGCCGATGGGTGTTGGCGACTGGAAGCGACACGCCGACAGGTTTTGATGCCTGAAAGCGATACGCCGACGGGAGTTGGTGCTTGAAAGCGATACGCCGACAGGTGTTGGCGCAATGTCATCATGGGCTTGCAGGTTGTTGTATACAATAATTGCTTACCAGGTAGCTTCTGTTCTCTGGTTCACGTTAGGCGGTTTTTCAGGTCTCCCGTCGTCTCAACCAAAAGCCGCCTCGAGCCAGGTGACACCCAAAAGCAACACGCCGACAGCTATCGGGAAGCATGCCACGCAGCAACACGTCGCTGGACTCAGAAAAACGCGGGATGTAACTGATCCCCTGAGCAGCCATTGTCGCAAAGGGTCACGAATGCCGTAGTTACACTTGAGCCTCCTCGAAGCGCAAACAGCCCTGCTGCATCGCATGGGTGCCGCAGGATAGTTCGTTCACATGGATGTAGCGAACACAACGAAGTGTGGTGGAGAGGAAGAGGCAACCTCTCCGACTACTCACTCACGTGTTTGCCGTGCGCGGCGACCCTTGTCGTCGGTAAAGGGGGTCCCGGAATCTGAGGAGGCCCTCTTCTGCGGGTGAGACGTTTTCAACACGCACTGTTGGCCTCCGTTTCGAATAGATGGGCGGCTGGACGAGAAAAGTAGCTCTGGTCCAGTCAATAGCTTTGGAACGACCATATGCTTCGGCAAGTGGGTTCTGCTGGGCGAGGAAGCGAGCTAGGTTGAGCAATCGATCTCGCCAGCAGACTATATTCGATACGTGAGCGTAACCCAGCCTGTTGGCTGGTTCCAAAGTGCCTGGGTCGGTGGTGGTCGGGGAGCGTACTGGATGAAGAAGAGGTCATAAGACATTGGATCCTCAAAGCCGAAACTGGGAGCAAAGGCACAGAAGGCGTAGAAGGATGTATATGCGGACGTGAAAGTTAGCCACATGGCTGGCAAGATCGCCGAAACAGCCAACTGGGTCATTATGGTCACTCCTCAGATTCGTCTGCGATTGAAGAATAGTGAAGGCAGAGTGTATATCGGATGGAGCTACTGCCGTGTGCAGGACTACATCTCTGCACTCCGGTACTATCGGTGCCACCACTTTGCTCACACCTCAGAGCGCTGCAAAGTCTGTGGTCATTTGCTACGAAAAGGGGCATACTTTGGCTCTTTGCAGCAAGAAGAGCCTGCCCCCAGTTTGCTCCAATTGCAAAGAAGAGGGTCGAGCGCACGCGCAATGTCTAGAGACCCGGTTTGTGCTTCCTACCACGACGTTCCAGGACGTTCCAGGACGACCATACGTTCGAGAGTCATCCCAGTCATGCAGCATTACATGCAGCGAGCTCAGAATGTGACCGACGAAGTCTGGATTGTGATGCACGCATGTGAGACGAATGTGCTGCTCGCGCAACAGCCATACAGCTGGCGGAGTACAGTGCCCGCGCTAGGCTTGTCAACGAGACTGATCACAACAGGCAATCCGGTGATGGCTGCAATAACGCCAGAAACCCGGATCTAACCGTGGTCAAGATCTCCAACTTGTGTGACGCACATATGTTTTGTGCAAGCATCTCAGGGGTTTGTTTGGAAGCTTTCTTCTGATCAGAGAGCCACTACTTTCAATACTCTGAAGAGATTGAACCAAGTCTGGTACGAACGGAAAGAGCTTTGCGTGCACTGAAGCACAGTCGAGTCATTATTTCTGCCGAGGTCAATGCTAAATCAACTCTGTGGGGTAGCGCGAAGACGGCCGTGAGAGGTCGTAAACACAAATAGTTTATCGTGAGCCATGGCTCGGTTGCCTCAAACGAGGCTGGGAACGTCGCGACGTTTTCCAGGCCAAACAGAGAGTCATGCATAGATGTCACTGTAGCGACACACGACATAGTTTTCTTTGCAGAAGGGCATTGACGAAATCAGAGACAAAACCCCTAATAACAACAACATCGTCCGGAATGGATTGTTATAGAAATTCCGGCTCGAAAGCGCAAACTGGCCCAAGTTCGATAAGGCGCTGCTGTAATGCAAGAAGAATCTATCCCCGATTCCACTGAATAGAGGGGAAGACGAACATCTTGCGCATGTGATCAAAAAGATGATCATCTAAGCGTGTAATTCCTCAATGCCAACCAAGCGGTGGCACTCAAAATCCGTCCCATGTTGTCCTCCAGACTTGGCAAGACAGAAGAGGCAAGTCTTACAAACATAGACGAGCTTCCCAGAATCTGGCATGTTCGGATAAGCAGAAGGTGGCCACGAGGACAGAGTATCGTCAACAGAGAAAGACCTACAAAGCCGCTATTAGAGCTACTAGAACCCTAAGTCGTTATGTATAAGACCACAAGGCAGAAGATGATCGTTGGCGCGTCATCATCTCTAACATTCGTACTACCCTAGGTTTCACGCCAGACTGGGACTCCACCGCTTCAGCGCTGCTGGATGAATTAATTCCAGACAACTCGACCAAGAACGACTCTCTGAATCATGTGCGCGTCCGGAGGGAAGCTGCCGCTGCGCCGCTAAGCGAGGACACAAGTTCTTTCACTCACTCGATGCTCTGCGCAGCGGTCAACCGACTGAAGAGCGGAAAGTGTCCGGGCCTTCACCGAATTGAGTCGGAGGTTCCAAAACGTTTGAGTAGAATGATCCACCATGAACTCCTCCGACTCTGCAACGGATGCCTGGAACACGGAATCTTTCCTGGAAACTTGACAGACCTGGGGCGGAGTCTACAGGACAATTTGCTTACTCTCGGTAGTAGGCAAAGTCTTGGAGAAGCTGATCGTTATGCGATTAACTAACTTGTTCTGGCACCCAGACTACGCCTCAGGTCGCAGCGATCCACTACTGATGCCGTGGATAAGCTGAGGGAGCTTGTGTCTAGTCGTGAAGAAAAATATGTCATGGGTCTGCTCTTCGACATCGCTGAAGCCTTTGACAATGTCTGGTAGCCGAGCATACTCAACGCGTTGAGTAAGCGAGGGTGTCTAAAGAATTTATTTCGTCGGATGGTCGACTACTTCGAAAGCCGCGTGGTGACTATGAAGTCTGATCGCGGGGCAATGCGGAAGAAAGTTAACAAAGGTTGTCCACAGGGATAGATTCTCGATGCGAACTGTTGGAACAGAATCTTCGATGAGGTTTTGCATCTCCTATTAAACGCCGGACTTGCTTGCTAGCTCGTAGCCTATGCAAACGATCTGCTCGTCCTGGTCTACGCGAACAACAGTGCAGAATCTAGGTGGCGGACATCATTTCCCGCTGGCGCGACCAGCAAAAATTGTCGATGTATGCAGCCAAAACCGAGATGATGTTCTTGAAAGGCTCTCTCAATAGAGAAATACCGCCTGGTTGGAGTATCGTCATGAAAGATTCCGTTAGGTATCTTGATGTGTACTGCGACTCCGGACTAGGAATTTATTCATTTCCATGTTGAGTATTTGAGTGCTAAGTTTCTGCGAACGCTGAACGCATTAGCAAAGATTGTGAAGTCGAACTGGGGATTGGAGTGCCGGGCCATGCGTAAAATATACCGCGGTCTGTTTGTTCGAATCGTAACGTATGCTGCCGCGGGCTGGGCAGACCGCCTTATCTCTAGGACGAGTATGTTGCTCACTCCTTCATGTCCTGGTCAGTGCTACTAGTGCAGTTAGGATCATATCCAGTATAATGGAGGGTGAATAGGACCACTCTCATACCAAGACCGGGTAAAAATCCTAAAGATGTGCAAAATCGGCGGCTTATTGCTATAGAATCGCTGCTGGTTAGGATCTCTTCCCGCCTACTAGAAAATATATTACGAACCAAAATTACAAAAAGCACTAGAAAAAAGAGATTCACAAAAAAGGAAGGTTGTAAGCTTAACACTTCCATACTGGCCAGGGTCGTGAGAGTGATGAAAGAGAAAACAGGTGACATGGTGACTATCGTCAATATAGCCAAAGCCTTTGATACCGCCTCCCATTCAGCTAAGGAGGATGGGCTGATGCTTAAGGGCATTCCAGCAATCATCAGAAAGTATATTAGGGACATGTACGATGACTGTTGGACCAAAATTAAAACTAAACAGGGCAAAGTGAGTGTGGTCCTGAACAGAGGGGTCAAGCAGCCCCCCCCCCCGAAATTCCTGCTCTTCAACGTCATAGCCGACATCTATAATGAAGGTCATAGAGGAGACAACGGAAGGCGTTAGGATGGGTGACGAAAATGTTTCTATCTTGGCTTTTGCGGACATTCTAGTGCTGGTGGCCGAAGAAAAGGAGGTAGCAAGGAAAAACAGAATAAATAACTCCATAGCTACCTCAATAAACTTGCGTTGAAGATGTAGGCCACCAAATGCACCACTTTTCAAATCGTCCGTGAGAATAAAACGTGGCACATGAAAAACCCCGGGCTCAGATTTTTTCTTTTTTTTCTTTAGCTCGACGAAATAGATTATTTAGCGATTAAGATAAACCCCTTGGCAGGGTCTGCAGCGCGCAAATCAGTTGAAGGTATCAAGTGCGGCTACTAATATTAAGAGAATGGGTCTTAAGTCTCATCAAAAAGTTAATTTAATTCCCATGGAAGTCGGCGATTCCTTCTGATTAACGCAGGTTTAGCAAAATGCCTCGTCATCTCATTAGTGTGGTGCATGAATGAATTAACTGTCCCTATCTACAGGTCTCCAAAGACCACCCCCTCCCCCCTCCTAGTGGTGGAGACCGGGCAACGTTCATGTATATGAGCGGCTAAAAGGGCTATGGCAAACCACTGCGTTAGCAGTGAGCGTTTGCAATGATCTGCGCGCAGTGGCGTTATTTGTGGAATTGGGGACATGGATCTCGCTAAGTTCTTGTGCTCACTATGAATAACGAATATAACAAAGAGAGTGAGAAGCCAGTCATAGAACAAACATGTTGTACATGGCGTGTATGCAAAAGACTTCCTTACTACAGGCCTAGACGCTGGATCGACTGCGGTGCTTGCGTGAGGTGCTTGGCGCCCGCCACTGCGGTTGACGGTATTATTGCTACTACTCTCCCGCGGCCCTCAGGCTTGTCGAGAGGTGTGTCCGCACCCGCGGCCTTCAGGCTTGTCGAGCGGTGAAGCGTCAGTGATACGTGCTGGCTGCACCGGGTCTTGCAGTCAGCCTTTAAAACCAGACTTAATGAAGCCAAAGATAATTGTCCTCAGCCGGCTTAGCACGCTGCACTATTGCTGTCGTGTGGCAAAAAGGGGAGGTATAAATACTGCAATTTGCCGTCGAAACGCCGGTGGTGTGCGGTGCCGAGTACCCGCCAGCGTGGTTGCGCGGTAGAAGGGCCAAAGCCATAAACATAGTTGGAGTAGGCTACACGGCCTACCCAACTTACAGAAAAATTCCTTACGGCCGACGCAGAGTTAAGACCGGGTCTTTCGTACCCGGCCTGATGACCGTTGAGAGAAGGCGACCGTTTATCCCTGTTCGGACTCCTCGTAAGTGTTCCGTGCGGGAGTGGATATTAAAGAAATTGTGTAAGCCCTCCACAGATTTACAATAACTGTCCCTATCTACAGACGGGAAGACTGCGGTTCCTTTAAAGGTCCGGGTTGACCAGGCGAAAGCTGGGCCCGATGGGTACCGACACTGGAGTCGTAGACAGCAAGCAGCAATCTCTCCGTGGTTCCCGCTAAGAGTAAGCCCTTACACCCAGAGCCGGTAGCGGTAGGGCCTAGGCCAGATAATAATAAAATGGATTAGGTGGAACCCAAGCAGCTCAAAACATGGGTCTGGTAGTGCCCAAACAAGAAAAACCCAGAGGGGGAGAACCAAGGCTAGAACCCGATAAAGGACAAAGCCAAAGGCAAAGCCAAATGAAAGCCAAAGTACAGATTGGATTAAAGCATAATGCACTAAAAGAAAATCACCAGCCGAAAGCTCACCCCTACCTCTATGAAACAATGACGACATGGCTATGAAAAAGGACAATGAAATGGAACTATGGTACAGACACGATCACAAGCTAGGGCCTCGGACACAGGGACACCCGTCCCTGGGGTCCCTGTGGCGAATTTGTCCGCTATGGATAGGAGGGACATTTATGACGACCTAGGCAATTCCACAGGACCTGATCCGGCTAGACAAACGGTAGGGATCGATCTTCGCACCGTCCGCGTCCACCTCGTAAGGTACGACACCGCGATTATAGACAAAGGTAGAAACCCCAACCCCCGCGCCCCTCAAACCCCAACGCGAAACCGCAAACCCGCGACCGCGACCATGACCACGGGAGTTAGGATAATGCAGCTGAACATGCGACGTTCAGCTGTAGTCACAAGTGAGGGTAGGGAACAAATAGCGAAAAAGTGGCTTGACGTCCTGCTCTTGCAGGAAACACATGTCAGCAAGCAGGGCGCGACTTATAGAATCAATGGTTTAGGGACCGGAGTGAGGATGGCGGCAGTAAAAACACACTCCCTGTGGACTGCTGTCGCCATCCCCAACCCTCACTTCGAAGTAACATTCATCTCACAGCTCAGCAACCCCCACTGCGCTTGTGCGGAAGTGCTGGCTCCCAGCTTCTACTTCTACGCGGTGTCATGCTACTTCCAACACAGCGACGAGATAGAGAAGCACCTCAGGCATCTGGAAACGGAACTTCTGGCACTGAGGGGGAAGAGAATTTTAATCTCAGTAGACGCGAACGCGCAATCTTCGTTCTGGAGCCCACAAGGCACAGACGAAAAAGGCGCGCAATTAGAGAGCTTAATTTCCGCGTTTAGATTAGATGTAGTGAATGCTGTTACCCAGCCATCCATCTTCTGGACGCCAGCGGGATAGTCATACATCGACGTTACCCTGGCGTCCCCATCCATGTCCCCATACATCAGCGACTGGAGAATAAGATGCGAGTGGACGACTAGCGACCACAACGCCGTCGACATCAGACTGCGGGCACATAGGGCCGCGACGGGAAATCGTAGCATCGCGAACTCTCGGTTCGACACAGGTCGAGCGGATTGGGAGCGGTTCTCCGAGATCCTGTCCGATCTTTCACGGTCGAGGCTCGGAGTTCTGAGCCTGGAGTCGGCGGAGGGAACAATTAGTATAGCGGAGACGCGCACAGACATCATCACTGATGCCTGCAACGCGTCAATGCCTAGAAAGCGCAGATTTAGGAAGTCCAAACCGTGGTGGACAAGAGAGCCAACCAAGCTCAAGAAGACCGTCTATCGCCAGAGACAAGCCTTCCAGAAGGAGAAAGATGAACCCTCCCGTCTTCAAAAACTGCGACAGTACCGCACCTCGTTGCGGGACTATAGCAGAAAGGTGAGGAGGGCGAAACGCCAAAGCTGGCAAAACTTCGTGACGTCGAACGGAAACACGGAGCCCTTGGGCATCATCTACAATCTCCAGGCAAATAAACTCCGTGTGAAGAGAGTGATCAACACTCTTCGGTGCAGTAGAGACAGTAGCATAGGCACAATAGAAAGAGCCAACGTACTTCTGGAAGCACACGTCCCTTACGACCGGCCCGAACTCGATACGCCGGAACAAACAGCGATCAGAGAAGAGGCGCGAATCGCTCCGAATACCGCCAACGCCCCACCATTCTCCTCGGACGAGGTGGCCAGAGCGATTCGTATCTTTGGAAACAACAAGACACCAGGGCTGGACCTCAGCGAGGTTCGAGCGCTGAAGGCGGCCGCAAAAACAGTCGTCCTGGTTCCCCGTCGAAATGTATTTAAAATTCCGTTGCTGCGCGGCGAGCCGTGCTCCGATCCATTACATTAGCAAGGCGTCGGACGGGAAGGGACAAAAGAGACCGCGCGCGCGTCCGACCGGTTGCACCGCTACAGTGGAATGGGCCGCGTGGTCAGCACCGCGGTTTACAACTGGCAAAAACCATCGGCGTGATAAACATTGCTCGAATCACGGACGTCGACTGGACGAGCCGCTGCCGATGGTCCACGAAAAAAATGTGAACAATGATTTACCATCGTCTCCCTCTCTTTCCCTCTCTCTCGCTCTCCCTCTCTCACCTCTCTCTCTCGTTTATTCCCTTTTCTCTTTCTCTCTTACTCTCTTTTCTGTTTTTTCTTTTTCTGTCACACTCTTTCTCTCTTTTTTCTTTTTGCCTTGCTCACTTTCTATCTCGCTCCCTTTCTCTCTTTTTGTTACACTTTATTTTTCTCTTGCTCCCTTTTTCTCTGGCTCTCTTTGTCTCTTTCTTCTTTTTCACTTGCTCTCTCTCTCGCTCTCTTTCTCTTTTTCCTTTTTCTCTTGATCTCTCTCTTCCTCGCTGACTTTTTCTCTTGCTCTCTTTCCCTTCCTCTATATCTTTCTCTCTCTTCCCTTCTTCCGCTCTCTCTTTCTCTCCGTTACTCATTCTTTCGCTCTAATCCTCCTTTTCTCTCTTTCATTTTCTCTCTCCCTCTCTCTCCCTGTCTTTTACCCTCTCTCTCTTTTTCTCTTGCTCTCTTTTTCTCTTACTCTCTTTTTCTCTTACTCTCATTCTTTCTCGCTCCCTTGTTTTCTTTTTTCTTTCTTCTTTCTACCTCGCTTCCTTTTTCTCACACACTCTTTTCCTTTTGCTCTCTTTCTCTCGTGCACTCTTTTTCTCTCTCTCTTCTTCCCCCGCTCTCTTTTTCTCTTTTTTCTTTTTCCCTTCTTTTCTCTCGCTCCCTCCCTTTCTCTCTCTCTCTCTCTCTCTCTCTCTTTCTCTGAGTATATGTGTGTGTTCCTGCGTGTGCCTCTGTGTGTTTGTCTCTCTCTCTCTCTCTGTATGTGTGTATGTATTTATGTTTGTATGTATATATGTGTGGCACACGTAGGCGGGGATCGCACGCGTAACGGCGGAACGCGAATAGAGACAGGTCATTTGCCGAAATTGGCAGGGTCATGTTTTAACCGCAACGCGGCTGCGCGTCTCGCTCGAAAATCATACATAAATAAAGCAGCTTTTATTTCGTTTACTGACCGGCTCGCGACCCTTTTCGTTGACAGCTCGGCCCGGTAACGCGTTATCCTCGTCACGCGTCGCTCGGCCCGCGTGGATCCCGTTGGCCGGTGCTGTAACCTTGCGGGGGAGCACGGCCGGCTGACGGAACGGGAGGCGCGGCGAAAGAAGGATGTTCCGACAGCGAAGAATTTCATAA
This sequence comes from Megalopta genalis, assembly GCF_051020955.1. Lineage (NCBI taxonomy): Eukaryota > Metazoa > Arthropoda > Insecta > Hymenoptera > Halictidae > Megalopta > Megalopta genalis. The sequence goes on from NW_027476291.1 coordinate 22,649, forward strand.
CCTCTTAATTGCACTCATTTACATTTATATATCGCATTCCGATATCTTGCTGCCTCGCATAGTTCGGCTATATTTTTCTGCTCGCGTATTCGGCAGAGAATTTTCATGAACTGGCCGTCTGGCTGACGGCCGTGTTCCTTTCCCCGGCCTAGCCGCTTGGGTTTCGGTGCACCGTTCCCAAAGGACTCGGGGACCCCGCGGCACGTGACCGTTTTGCAGAGTAATTTAGCAGAGTGGCCGGTAAGTTATTGCGAACGAACACCGGGATTTAGTTGCGTAGGTCGTTCGGACGATTCGGTCGAGCGGAGCTAAGATTCGATGAATTTTTCTGATGACAAATATAAGTTGCTGACTGCTTCTGACACCGCCAATAATTTAGTAACTTGTTGCACGAAGACGAGGGACGAACTATTCGGTGACATAGATCTATTTCGACGGATCTAACGAATCGATCCGGATGCTCTTGGCGATCTTGGCTCTTTGGAGCAACTTTTTCCTCAGCGAGATCGATCTACGACGCGTCGTTAACGAGTTATTAACGAAAAACTCCGACCTACCAGGGGACGAGTGTGACCGACGCTCCGCCTCCGCGACAGCGTGGCCAAGCCACGCGACCACTTCGCCCCTGCTGTTACGCAGGATTTGAATGACTTCGCTTTTTAAAAGGAGCTGGAAAGCTATGGCTTTTCAGCGTATGTTTATTTTACAACAGTTTTATAAGACTGATACATTTAGAGTGGGAACTTTTACACTGTGATCGATGTTCCGGGCCGATTATAAGAATGTCACTGCTCGCTCGCAAAATTAATGGCCTATTTATACCTGTGTCTTACCTCTTGTTGGGACTGAGAGTGGGGCGGGAAGGGTCAGCGTTACAATACCTGTGTCTTATCTCTTGTTGGGTCTGAGAGTGGGGCGGGAAGTGTCAGCGTTACAATACCTGTGTCTTATCTCTTGTTGGGACTGAGAGTGGGGCGGGAAGTGTCAGCGTTACACGTGCGTCAGCGCGGGCTGCGCGCTCTCCTCAATTGGTCCACGTTTTTCGTTGATAACTCGATAACGAAGCGTCAGAAGAGATTTTCGCAAACGAAAAAGTGTCTTGAAATCGCCCGAGGCATCAACTTGTCTCCCTTTTCAGGGTGAAAAACGACTTTTTGGATGCTTTATATATCCTGAATCGTTTAATAATGAGTAGCTACTAAATAATTTAACCCGTACTGGCCTTAATTCTCTTCTGAGATTCAATGGTTTATTAAGAAACTTGAGAATTGTGATTATTAGAATGGAGATTTGTTACATTGATGACAAAAGTGATTAGGTAACAGTAATAAAAAATATTGTAAAACTTTGCGAAAATTATTGAAATCATTAAACGATGAAATATTTATTGACATGAACGATTGTTCTTTTGTATAAAAATCCACAGTCTATTGTTCGCTATACGATGTAACTTCCTATTTTCGACCAACTTGTAAGACAGCCAAGGTTCATCAATACCGCGATGTCCTCACCAGTGTTCCCCGTTCCAGCCGACGGTCCAGTCAAAGGCAATCGAGCCGGAGAAAAAAATACAATTGCTCAAATTACCGATGGTGATGTATACAAGTCCGGTGAATATGTATGCGTCCCTTACAAAGCGAGTGTTGATCAATGTTGTTGCCGATTAATGCAGGCGCAGCCGGTCGAACTTGGCTATGGCGAGGTTTTACTCGATCGACGACGGATTTACGAGGAAACTCCTCAAAACATTGATTTTTTCGGAGACTTCGAATGCTATGTTTTCAATATTGAAAAAATGACGAAACATTGAAAACGTTGCAACAGCGTCTTCGAGCAGATAATTCGGTTGCGATTGAAACCGTTATTTATATGCATTTACCAAAACTGTTCCGAAGCCGAACAAAGCTTGCGCATCTCCCGTCGGCGGACTGCATCCCGGGGACTTTTAATGCCCCAGAAACATTCATGTCATCCCGCTAAACATTAACCGAGAATGCCGCGAAATTATTTCCCGAAATTATTCCTTATATTTGGGAGCTACGTGCACTTAATTCAGTAGTTACGAAACTTCCAGCCGATGTCTAACATGCGCCGGTAATTGCCTCAGCGAGGACGGCGTCTCGCTGAAGCAGCGCGCGTGAATGTCTGCAACAATTTTTCGAAAATATCGGAAGGAGACTAAATCCCTGAGTTGCCGACATTATGAATACATTATGTCGAAATGGTAACAGAAGAATCCTCATTCTGGAGAGTTCATTTCTGCACGTACTGAAGCTACTTTTTGAAAATAGTTTCAGTTTACACCTGGGCTTGGTAGAAGACCTATCAGCATCTAGGAGACACTAGCTGAAGGACTGGACACAATTGTAACAAAGAATGCTAGAGACTTGTTTGTAACAAGCAGAGTCTTGCAGAGGACTCATCTAGGATTTTTAGAAGGCCCTAGTAGAGGTCGCAGAAGTATCCGACAGACTGTGGAGTCATTAGTCTCTTGCAGATCCTAGTTGAACACTCATCAGTATTTTGATAAGTCCTGCTAAAAGACTTATTAGAGTCTAGCAGTTCCTAGTAGAAGTCCCACTAGGATCTAGCAGACTATGGAGTCATCAATCTCTCGCAGATCCTAGTTGAAAACTCATCAGTACATTTGATAAGTCCTGTTAGAAGACTTATTGGAGTCTAGCAGGTCTTAGTAGAGGTCCCAATAGTATCTAGCAGACTATAGACTCGTCAGTTTCTTGCAGATCCTAGTTGAAGACTCATCAGTATGTTGAGTAGCGCTGCTAGAAGACTAATTAGAGTCTAGCAGGCCCTAGCCGGTTAAATAAAGAAATTTAACTTCCAATAATTCTCGTCTTAATTCTAAATTCCAGTATTCGGTCTTCAGAATGCATGCTTATTATTATAATTGCGTTTGTGTTCTCGTGTATCAGGGGACAATTTAGAGCCCTATCACATTAAATAAAGAAATTAAATTCCAATAATTCTTGTTTTATTTATAAATTCTAATATTCAGTCATAAGAATGCACATTCAAAAAAACAAAAGCTACCCGCATCTCTCGATACGAGTCCACGGCTTCTTTACGAACGTTGCGGCCGGGAAACCAACCGAATGATCGTGCAGAAGCGCGGTCCCTTTTTCGCAGAGACGTGCACGTTTGCAGAGAACCAATCGCCGGAGATACAATAACCGGCGAGTGGCAAAAGCTCTGTTTCCCGGACGGCTGCATTCCGTCGTGTATAAAGCGGCTTCCCCGTGGCCGCTATTTCACGTGGAACCCGTTTTTCTCATTACCACTCGTTGCTACGTTCTTAATGAAAGCCGTTTTTTCGGCGCCGCTCGCTGCTGCATTCTTAACCCGCGTACTCTCGAACATGCGCGCACAGCCCCACGGCCGCCGTTTTATGAGCCATTATTGGCCGATCTGCTCCCTCGTTACGGGCCATTGATCCCCCGATGAATGTCGAGGAATCGGAGGCCGGAGATTTGCGGCCACTTCGTTGTCCCATTGCTGCGTATTCATAGCCATGTTGTGCGCGATGCGTTCCCATTGGCATTGCCTTCCGTCAATATCGTCTAACGATCGCCGATCGGCGGCACGTGTTTTTCATTTGCCCCTTTCAAACCCGCGCTTTCTCTATGGGCTTTTATTTAAATTACCTTCGAGCAGCGTAAAAGAAATTGGGAATACCGGTGCTTCGAAAATTCAATTTGGAATCTATGGAATCTATAGAAATTATTTTTCTCATTCACTCGATTATGATGAGCTGGCTGATATTTATGGAGTAATAATTGATCTTTTTGAAATTGAAATAATTGAACTTATTATATTAAATATTAGATTCTTCAGAATAGAAATGAAATAGTTCTTCAAATTTCATTTCTCAGTGTATTTTTCAGTAGAAGAAATACTTTATTTATTAATATTTTATTTATTTTATATTAGCATTTTAGTAATTTAGTATAAAATAAAGCATTAAAAATTACTAATATATTTTTTTAATGCTTCATTTATATATATAGTATTTGTTAATGCTTTGTTTTATACTAAATTACTAACATACTAACATAAAATAAATAAAGTATTTTGTCGACTGAAAAATACATTGATAAATGAAATTGAAATGCTCGAAAAAATACTTGAAGGACTATTTCATTCATTGTATATATAAAACTAATACTAATTAATATTATTTTTATTAATACTATATTTTTAATATAATTATATAATATATTATATATAATATTAATATTATTAATACAACTAATAATACTATACAGGGTGTTCCACAATTATTTTAACAGACGAAAATGAGGGGTAGCTGAGGTCAATTGAAATAACTATTTCCTTTGCGAAAATGCAATCTGCGATTTTGTTTACGAGTTATTAACGAAAAACACTGACCAATGAAAGGCGATGACGCGAACCATAATGTGGTCGATCGATCGAGCGTCGCGTGCTCCTACCACTGAGTTTGACAGCTGAAAGGGGATTCTGTGACGCGTTGAAATCAATGAACTAGTCACGGAGCATGAACATTTGATATTTCTTTTTACCACGTGACCGTGCTAATTTTAAGGAAAATGCTGTTCATCCTTATTTCAGAATGTCTGAAGAATATTTACTAATTTTCGGACATAAAATAATATATAGTTAACAGTGAAAGCCGTTTTAATTTTCTGATGTCCACGACACGCCATGTGTATCATATGAAATTTTTAAGCAAGGTGTTCAGTGAAGAATAACAAGGTACGTAAATGATATTTTAATTTAAATAATCCCGCGTACGAACGAACGAACGAACCAATAAAGGAACGTACGAACGAACGAACCAATAAAGGAACGTACGAAAGAACGAACCAATAAAGGAACGTACGAAAGAACGAACCAATAAACGAACGCACGAACGAACGAAACACTAAACGAATGAACGAACGAACGAGCGAACGAACCAATAAACGAAAGAAAGAACGAACCAATAACCGAACGAACGAATGAACGAAACAATAAAAGAATGAAAGAACCAATAAACGAACGAACAAACGAACCAATAACCAAACGAACGAACGGACGAACCAGTAAAGGAACGTATGAACGAACGAACCAATAAACGAAAGTAGGAACGAACGAACGGTCGATCCAATAAACGTGTTGAAGGTTGTCCCTGCGAGGGACATAATATTTTAAAGTATGGTATTACATTGTTGTATAATGTGCTGCGTCGCATCTGGCGAGAAAGTGCGACACTGTCTACCTGGACAAGATGTCCTTAAGCAATAGACCAGCGAAGACCCGCATTCCTCTGCACATGTGGTCTATTCGCACTGCGTTGCCATTTTTTGAGGCTCCTACAGCCAAAAATATTTGTTCTTTGGTTAGTTGCCAGCGGACGAGCGAGGTGTGTGGTAGTGCCTACCGTTACGTCCGTTTCGTCCGTTTCCTTTCCTTTTTTTTCAATAAACAGCTTTCTCATTAAAAATTAACTCTGTTACGATCATTTACGTTGCCTGTAAATATTCAACAAAACGAAAGTACGAACGAACGAACCAATAACGAACGATCGAACGAGTCAATAAACGGACGAACGGGCAAGCGAACGAACAAACGTAGGAACCAATAAACGGACGAACGAGCAAGCGAATGAACGAACGTACGAACCAATAAACGGACGAACGAACGATCGAAGCAATAAACGAACGGACGAACAAACCAATAAACGAATGTACGAACGAACGAACCAATGAACGAACGTACGAACAAACGAAACAATTAACCGACGAACGAACGAACCAACCAACAAACGAACGAACCAATTACCGATCGTACGTACGAACTAATTACCAAACGTACGAACGAACGAACAAACGAACCAATAAACGAAGGAACGAACAAAAGAAACAATAAACGAACGAACGAACGAAACAATTAACCGACGAACGAACGAACCAATAAACATACGAACGAACGAACCAATAAACGTACGAACGAACGAAGCAATAAACAAACGTACGAACGAAGCAATAAACGAACGTACGAACGGAGAAACTGATAAACGTAGGAACGAACGAATAAATGAACGACCAAATAAACGAATGAACCAATAAACGAACGAACGAACGAAGCAATAAACGAATGTACGAGCGATCGAACCAATAAACGAACGAACAAAGCAGTAAACGAGCGAACGAACGAACCAATAAACAAAAGAATTAACGACCGAACGAACCAATTATCGAACGTACGTACAAACGAACCAACGATCGAATGAACGAACGTACGAACCAATAAACGGACGAAAGAACGATCGAAGCAATAAACGAACGGACGAACGAACCAATAAATGACCGAACCAATAAACGAACGAACGAACAAATTAACGAACCAATAACAGAACGGACGAACAATGGAACGAATAAGCAAACGAATGAACGAACCAATAAACGAACGAAAGAACCAATAACCGAACGAACGAACGAACCAATAAAGGAACGATCTAACGTACGAACCAATAAACGAACCAACCTATAAACGAACCAACCAATAAACGAATGAACGAAAGAACGAATCAATAAACGAGTGAACGAACGAACGAACGAATGACCCAACCAACCAACGAGCGAACCAATACAGGAGCGAAAGAACGAACAAACCAATAAAACAACGAACGAACCAATAAACGAACGAACGAACGAAGTAATAAAGGAACGGACGTATGAACGAACAAACCAATAAACGAACAAACGAAACTCATGTATCATATAACATATATCACATATCACATATCGTATATCATACATCGTATATCAAAATCCGATATCGTATATAGTATATCGAATATTGAATATCGTATATTATACACGGTATATTGTCAATCGTAAATCGTACATCGAATATTTTACATCGTATTATACAGGGTGTCCCACAATTATTTTAACAGCCGAAAATGAGGGGTAGCTGAGGTCATTTGAAGTAACTTTTTCCTTTGCGAAAATGCAATCCGCGGCTTTGTTTACGAGTTATTAACGAAAAACACTGGCCAATGAGAGGTGACGGTGCGAGAGAGAGGGTCCGCGAGAGAGTCCGCAGCACGAGGCTTTGACAGAAGGTCGGGACGGACTCGAGCCGCGTTCGAAGTATTGAACAAGTCACGAAGCGAGAACTTTCCGGATTTTTTTAACTACATAACAGTGATATTTTTAAGAAAAACGCTGTTCACCTTTACTTTAGAACGTCTGAAGAATATTCACTAATTTTTCGGACTCGAAATAATATGTAGTTTAACCGCGACAGTCGTTTTAATTTTCTGGTGTGCATGACACCTTATGTGTACCATATGAAATTTTTATGCAAGGTGTACAGTGAAGATTAACAAAGTTCGTGAATGATATTTTAATTTAAATAATTCCGTGTACGAACAGAATTCAACGAATGATTCGCAAAGCTGATTTAATAATAAATAATCGCGTTGAGGTACGTAAAGGATTTGTTTTTTAGAGAAATATGAAAAATATTATCGATAAGAAACTCACCCATTTAGTTGAGGATGCATTTGCTGACTCGTACGTACTGACCTCGTACAACGAACAGCTGATCCCAGGTCGATGACCGCAACATTCGAGGGATACTGTCGGTGGAACCTCTGGTATGGTTATTTGCGAAGTTCACTTACACTGCACTGTCACCAAACACTGATCAGTTATTTAATCACTGATAATCCGAATCACTTGTGGATATTTAAGAAAGATCACTGAGACTCGTTCGCGGATAATCGTTTATTCGACGCGTTCGTTCGGAAGTCGACGTTTCACTGCCGAAAAATTCAGGCCTTGACTGTGGGTCCTTGTTGTTCTTCGTTCGGCCGTCCGAGGAAATGACACTCGATACCATTTTCTTCGCACGGCCATTAATTACGTTCTAAGAGCGCAGGGTGACAGCGGGTCGGACACAGTTTACGTCTCGGCATATCTTATTTATTTCATTTGGCGGTATCCTGCGCTTCGAAGAAAATAGTATCGGCTGTTATTTCCTCGGACGGCCGAAAGACGAACGACAAGGGCCCACGGTCGAGGCCTCGATTTTTTGGCAGTGAAACGTCGACTTCCGAACGAACGCGTCGAATAAACGATTATCCGCGAACGAGTCTCAGTGATCTTTCTTAAATATCCACAAGTGATTCGGATTATCAGTGATTAATTAAGTGATCAGTGTTTAGTGACAGTGCAGTGAAAGATCAGCTGTACGTTGTACAAGGTCAGTGCCCTTCGACATCATGAATTTCAGCCAGCAAATGCATCCTCAACTAAATGGGTGAGTTTCTTACTGATAATATTTTTCATATCTCTCTAATAAACAAATCCTTTACGTCCCTTATTTATTATTAAATCAGCTTTGCAAATCATTCGTTAATCTTCACTGTACACCTTGCATAAAAATTTCATATGGTACACATAAGGTGTCATGCACACCAGAAAATTAAAACAGCTGTCACGGTTAAACTTCATATTATTTCGGGTCCGAAAAATTAGTAAATATTCTTCAGACGTTCTAAAGTAAAGGTGAACAGCGTTTTTCTTAAAAATATCACTGTTATGTAGTTAAAAAAATCCGGAAAGTTCTCACCTTGTGACTTGTTCAATACTTCGAACGCGGCTCGAGTCCGTCCCGACCTTCTGTCAAAGCCTCGTGCTGCGGACTCTCTCGCGGACCCTCTCTCTCGCACCGTCACCTCTCATTGGCCAGTGTTTTTCGTTAATAACTCGTAAACAAAGCCGCGGATTGCATTTTCGCAAAGGAAAAAGTTACTTCAAATGACCTCAGCTACCCCTCATTTTCGGCTGTTAAAATAATTGTGGGAAACCCTGTATATTGTATATCATACATCTTATATCGTATATCATATATCATATAACTTACATCATACATCATACATCATACATCATGTATCGAATATCGAATATCGTATACGTTATATCATACATCATATATCATATATCGTATATCATATACAATATATCGTATATCGTATATCGTAGATCGAATATTTTACATCGTATATTGTATATGGTATATCGTATATCGTATATCGCATATCAAATATCATATATCATATATCTCACATCATACATCGTATATCATATATCGTACATCATAGATCATATATCATTTATCGTATATCGTATATTATATATCATACATGACGCATCATACATCATATATCATACATCGTACATCGTATATCGTATACAGTATATCAAATATCATATATCGTATATCATATATCTTATATCATATAACATATATCATTTATCATATATCATATATCGATATCGTATATCGTGTATCATATATCATACAGCGTACATCATACATCATCCATCGTATATCGCATATCGTATATCGAATATCATACATCATATATCATATGTCGTATATCGTATTTCGTATTTCGTATATCGTATATCGCATATCGTACATCGTATATCGTATATCGTATATCGTATATCGTATATCGTATATATTATTTTATATATATTGTTGGGGCGTCACAGCGTCGTCAATAATAGCGACGAATTATGACGCTATATTTGTGGACTGTATAAAATAAAGAACCGGATTCTACCTGCTATTTTGTATTGAGCCCCTGACTACAGTACACCCTTGGTCAGGATGTCTTGATGCTACGACTTCTATTACAACTCTGGTGCTCTATCAGAGAATACCCTCGCTCGCAGCAGACCACCATCCCTCCAACGCACCCACATCACTCGCCGATTGGTCCTGCCCGATTTTGGCAATAGCCAATCAGCTGGTCCGTCTCAAGCAGACGGCCGCAAGGCCCCGGCAAAGACAGGAAAGCTCCTCCAGGCATGACCGTCATAAAACAAGGTCAGGCTGACCCTTCGGAACCTTTCCTGCTTTATAACTAGTCCCGGCCATCGAGACCGAGAGAAACGATTTCACAAAAAACCTGGGCTCGAAAAACAGCCGGTTATGCACGTCCGTCTCATAAAGACATTAGTGCTGTGCACTAACATACCGACCACCTTGAACGATTACGTTCGAAATTACTAAATTGATAGTGCACCGCTCAATTTACATTTGAAGGGGGCTGGTCTAGTTTGTCGTTGTAACGAATGATTGACAATACTACTGTCCTAACTTAACTCTAGTTACACTAATACGCATGTATACATAATGGGAATAAGTATTCACAAATTTCTGAGTGATTACAAGTTCTAACGGTGTTTGGGTGTATTATCTTATTCCGGGTCATCAATAGGAAGTGGGGACAATTTTTTAATGGCCCGCTGGTAGGTCCCCTGGGCCGTCTTGACAGTCGCGACTCTCACTATTTTGTCCCGGCCTGGACAAATGTCAATGATCCGTCCTAGTTTCCAGGTTAACGGAGGTGTGTTGTCTTCCCGGATGATCACCAATGTACCCTTCTTGTGCTGGGTGTCATTCGGGATATGCCATTTGTTTCTGGTGTGCAGCGTCTGTAAATATTCATTACTCCACCAATTCCAGAAGTGTTGTTTCACTCGCTGGATGTGTTGCCATGACGAAAGTTTGTTAACGGGTGTGTCTCGCAAATCGTACTCAGGGAGTTGCATTAACGAATCACCTATTAGGAAGTGACTGGGTGATAAAGCAGTAAGATCGTTCGGATCTGAGGAGAGGGGAGTCAGGGGACGGGAATTCAATATGGCTTCTACTTCGATAATATAGGTGTTCAGTTGCTCGAATGTGAACAGCTCGTTTCCTATAGTTTTGTACAAATGTCCTTTAAAAGACTTTACGGCGGCCTCCCATAATCCACCAAAGTGTGGAGACCGAGGCGGAGAGAAGTGCCAATTAATTCCCTGGTCCGATAAAAAACGATTAATTTTACTATTGTGCTCGTTGGAGCTGAGAAATCTTTGAACTTCTGTAATTTCGTTTTTGGCGCCGACGAAATTAGTGCCGTTGTCGGAGTAAATGTTCGTGGCCTTTTCTCTTCTGGCAAAGAATCGCTTGAATGCTCCTAAGCAAGATTCAGTGGTGAGGTCCGATGTAAGTTCTAGATGAACGGCCTTGGTCACGAAGCATACAAAAATCGCTACGTACGTCTTGATTTTGCAACGATTACGAACCCTTTTTTCCTTTATAAAAAATGGACCACAATAATCCACGCCTACGTTTTGAAACGGTCGTGCCCTGGTGATTCTGTTCTTGGGTAAGTCGCCCATTATATATGCTGGGACCTTTGGTTTTACTCTAAAACACCTTATACATTTGTGTATGACGATCTTTGTGGCTCTCATTCCATTTATTGGCCAATAAATTTGTCGGACCGCATTAAGAGTTGCCTGTGTGCCTGCGTGCCACTGACGTAGGTGCTCGCTTTCAATTATCAAATTTGTAATATGGTGCCTATGGGGTAATAACAATGGGTGTTTTTGACAGTAACTTAATGGGGCATGTCTTAGCCGACCTCCTACTCGTAGAAGCTTATCCTGATCGAGGAATGGATTTAAATTTAATATTCTGCTCCCTTTGGGCATAGCTGTTTTTCGTTCCAAACAGTTTATTTCTATCGGAAATGCCTCTAACTGGGCTTGTTTAATGATAACTAAATGCGCCTTGCGAATTTCTGTAGTTGATAAATTTCCCGTAAGTCTGTTCTTCGATCTACAATTGTGAATGAATCGTAGTGTGTAAGCTACAATTCTATTAAGTCGCGCAATGGAAGAATATCGCGTTAACAGGTCATTCGTCCCTTCTCGTGCAAGGAACGTTATTGTGGTTTTCCGCTCGAGAATTTCTCTTTGCGGAATGTCCAATTGTGGCCAAAAGCATTCGTCTAGGGAGGGCCATGCAGGACCGTTTAGCCATACCTTATTATTCATAAATGTGGATGCCAATTGTCCGCGAGAAATATAATCTGCTGGATTATCACGTCCTGATACGTGCATCCAGTTACGTAGGTCCGAGTCTGTTTGAATTTCGCTGACTCTATTGGCTACAAAGGCTTTCAGCAAATGTGGAGCTGTCCTAATCCACTGCAACACAATACTTGAATCTGACCAAAACCTAATCGCGTCAAAAGTTATATTGATCAACGCCTTCGCTACCTCCTTATACAATCGCGTTAATAACCTAGCCGCGCTAAGCTCTAACCGCGGTAATGATAGGATTTTAAGAGGGGCTACTTTGGATTTTGCGCATAATAGAGAGACCCGTACCCTACCTGAGTGGTCTAGGGTACGAATGTATATGCAAGTGCCGTAGGCCCTTTCACTAGCATCGCAGTAGCCGTGGAGTTGTATTTCTCGTGAGGTTTCTAAGAGCCAGTTCATTTCTGGTTTCTAACCACACCTCGGCTATATCCTACGGAATTGGTTGATCCCAAGTGACTTTCGACTTCCAAATGTCTTGCATAATTATTTTTGCCCGTATAATCACGGGACCGAGAAGTCCAAGGGGGTCGAATAATTGTGCTATTTGAGATAAAACTAGTCGCTTAGTGAGTCTAGTTTCGCTAAAGGAGTTTACCGCGTAAGTTATGGATTCACTGGATGGATTCCAAAAAACTCCCAGAGTTTTCTTTGTCTGACTGAGATCTAAGCATATCGCTTTCGATCGTCATGGTCCTTTAAATCGCTAATCAACTTAAGGTTATTTGAGGCCCATTGACGTAGATGGAAGCCCCCATTTCTAGCTAAATCAATCAACTCATTGCGTAAGTTGATTGCTTCATTGAAGGTAGATGCGCCGGTGAGCAAATCATCGACATAGAAATCTTCTTTAAAAGTTCGCGACGCATTCAGAAATCTGATCTGTTCATCTTCGGCTAGTTGCTGTAGACATCGTACCGCTAAAAAAGGAGCCGAAGCGGTTCCATACGTGACCGTATTTAATTGGAACGTTTTGATTGACTCTTCCTTCGAATCGCGCCATAATATTTTTTGAAATTTCGCATCATCGGGATGCATTTTAATCTGCCTAAACATTTTTTCTATGTCTGCTGTCAGGACAAACATGTAAAAGCGAAATCGTAGTAAAATTGCCCATAAGTTATCTTAAATGGTGGGACCGACCAAAAGGGCGTCATTTATGGATACGCCCGATGAGGATTTAGCCGAGGCGTCGAAAACTACCCTGACCTTAGTAGTGAAGCAGCACTCCTTTATTACCGCGTGGTGCGGTAAGTAAAACTCCTTGCCATCTCGTGCATCACTGACTTCTGTCATGTGGCCTAATGCTAGATATTCTGACAGGAATTGTTTATAATGTATAAGAAGATCAGGGTCTTTGCAGAATTTGCGTTCGAGTGAATAAAATCTCTTGAGAGCAAGACCTCGAGATTCGCCTGTGAAATTCTTCCTATCGTTAAATGGCAAGCGCACGATATAGCGTCCATGTACATCGCGAACTGTATTTTCAACGAAGTGATTTTCACATGCCTGTTCTTCGCTAGATAAATTTTTGCGCTCTGCTATTTCTTCTATCTCCCAAAACTTTGTTAGCGCATTGTCTAAGGAGGATGCGTGCAGTGATCTTGAGGGTTTTCCCTTTGCTACTTGTTCTTGTTTGGTTGTAGCTCCCGTGACTATCCAACCTACTAATGTTTCTTGAATGATAATATTTTGTGCACAAAGTTTGATTCGTCCCAAACATAAAAGTGTGAAAAACAGTTGATTCCCGAGAATTGCATCTATTGGACCAGGAATATTGAACTCAGGATCAGCTAACGTGATTTCGGTCGGAATATCAATTTCGATACGTTTTACCTGGCGCGAAGGTAGCATTCCAGTGATGGAAGGAAGCGTCACTAAAGTTACCGTATCATTAAATTGGGTGGTGCGCGATTTAATTACGGCACTGACCAGATATTTGACGCGGGTCTCGACATTGGAAATTCCACCTACCGAAGAATCTATTTCCCGTTTTCTCAATTGTAGCTTATCGGCCATTCTTTCGGTTATGAAATTTGTTTGTGAACCGCTGTCTAACAGCACACGACAATCGTGTTCACTCTTATCGCGAGCTACAAAGGTAACGACCGCTGTCCCTAATAATACTTCGTTGCAACTATTAACGGCAAAGGATCTCGAAGTTTGTGGCGTGGGTGATGGGGAGGTGGGTCTCTCAATCTCTGATTGACTATTAGTTTCCCTTTCCGCAATATGTAGAAGAGTATGATGTTTTTTACCACACTTTTTGCAGTTAGTGTATCTACAATAGGCGACTGTGTGGCCGCTCCGCAAGCAATTGATGCATAATTTTCCCCTTTTGATGATGTCTAAGCGATCTCCAGGGGTTACTTCTAAAAGTTTCGGACAGCTTGAAACAAAATGTTCTCCTTTGCAAATTTTGCACGCAATTCGCGAATTGGTGGTTACGAAAGTTTGCCCTAAATGGCGTTGTTTTTCGCGTGAACGCGTTACTATTTGGGTTTGCTGATTCGGGCGAGCAAAGCTATTGTCCCGTTCGTCTCCGCGCGCATGTTTATTTATAAATTCGACTAGCTGTCCAAATTGCGGCAACTCGTGATTTTCTAACGTGCGATCCCAAGCTCTGCGGGTATTCCTATCTAACTTGTTACTGATTAAATAAACTAAAAATGTGCTCCAATGTTGCACAGGTTGTTCCAGAGCCTTCAGAGCGTTTACGTGTACTTCAGCTTGCTCGGCTAATACGCGCAATCTGTCCGGGGCATCTACCTTAACGTCTTGTAATTCTAACAAAGACTTTAAATGTGCATACACAATTTGCCGACGTTTGTTGCAACGTTTTTGTAATAATTCCCAAGCAACTATATAATTCTCCTCTGATGCAGTCAACGAGGTGATCACCGACGCTATTTCTCCACGTAAGGCGTTTTTAAGTAAGTGGAATTTCTGTACGGCCGGTAGATCTTCGTTCTGGTGGACCAGCGAATCAAATGTATCGCGAAAGCTGTTCCATTCTAATGGGTTGCCGTCGAATGGCCTAATTTGAATTTGTGGCAGTAGAGAGCTAGCTTGTGTCACCTTTATAGTATTTGGAGATTCTGTTGAATTCCTAATTGCGAGATTGGGTCTATGCGTGTTTCTAAATGAATTTTTGCGTAAATTTATTGAATTCATGATGGTAGCGTGATGCTTCTCAAAGGCGTCTCTCTCCGCGTCATGATCTGAGGAAACATCTTCGCCTTCTATCTCAAATTGTGTGTCCTCATACGCACTAAGAAGCTGATCTAATCTAGTGGTGAGGGTTTCGAGCGAGTTGAGCGTTGAACCTTCCGTAGTTTCAACGCGCGCTCCTAAACGCGTTACTTGCGACTTAATGGTAGCACGCTTCTTTTCAAGTTTTTCAAAACTTGTGATTCACTACTTTCAGATGCCATTTTAATGGAAGTAGAATACGACAGGAAGGAAATTGGGAGTGGAAGATGATTCGTTTACTCACTCAATGATGATTTCAGATTTCGTAGAAAGGAGCCTGGTGTTGCTGTTCCGTCAACGAGGATGTCCGTGTCTGAACGTCAGCTTCGTGGTCTCCAAAATATCCAAGAGGCGTAGGTTGTGACGTTCTTGATGAAATCTCAACGATGATTTGAGATTTCCTAGAAACGAGCCTTGTTAGCGTAGTTGACTAATCGTAGACTTCTTGACCATGCGAGAGTTGTATCCTTCGGAGAGTCCCACTGTTCCGTCAACGAGGATGTCCGTGTCTGAACGGCAGCTTCGTGGTCTCCAAAATATCCAAGAGGCGTAGGTTGTAACGTGCTTGATGAAATCTTCCTCTAAAGATTACCAGTTGAAAACAGAGGCCGAATACCAGCTTGAGAAAACCCAAGGACTAAAGTTTCGATCTGCAACAATCCGGTTCGAAGGACCAAATGTTGGGGCGTCACAGCGTCGTCAATAATAGCGACGAATTATGACGCTATATTTGTGGACTGTATAAAATAAAGAACCGGATTCTGCCTGCTATTTTGTGTTGAGCCCCTGACTACAGTACACCCTTGGTCAGGATGTCTTGCTGCTACGACTTCTATTACAACTCTGGTCTCTATCAGAGAATACCCTCGCTCGCAGCAGACCACCATCCCTCCAACGCACCCACATCACTCGCCGATTGGTCCTGCCCGATTTTGGCAATAGCCAATCAGCTGGTCCGTCTCAAGCAGACGGCCGCAAGGCCCCGGCAAAGACAGGAAAGCTCCTCCAGGCATGACCGTCATAAAACAAGGTCAGGCTGACCCTTCGGAACCTTTCCTGCTTTATAACTAGTCCCGGCCATCGAGACCGAGAGAAACGATTTCACAAAAAACCTGGGCTCGAAAAACAGCCGGTTATGCACGTCCATCTCATAAAGACATTAGTGCTGTGCACTAACATATATTATTTGATATATTATTCATTCTATAACATATATCATATATCGTATATCATATATCATATATCTTATATCATATATCGTATATCGTATATCATATATCATATATCATACTACTGGCCCTATCTACTTTTAGTGGACACGCGGAGTCGCCTCGCTAGTTCGACTCACCGTGGGCATGGGCGGATTTTTCCTTGGTCCTTTACTTTAACGGTGGTGTAGCCGGGGATAGATGGAAATTTTAGCTTTATTTGCCCATTTGATCGAAAAAAACATATCTGTGTCACCTTCGCGGTGGCCAGATTCACACTAAATATTCCTATCTACTGCTGGGAAGGCTGTGACTCTCTTAAGGTTTCGAATGGCGGGGCCAAAGCTTGATAAGGGGGTTGGGAGGGCTGTTACGGGAGTCACAGTCTGTAAGCTGCAACCTCTACGAAATTCCCGCTCTGAGTACCCCCTTAACCTAGGGGGGGGGAGGCTCTAATAAAAATTAAGTCATTTAGTTCCGTTTTAAAATAGGTATTAGGTTTTAAAAGATGTACGAACACTTTTGTGGCCCATAGTATATTGTACGAGGTAAGTGCACTATCCTCCTCTTGCGTCCTTTAAAACAATTATTTATTATTGAAATAGCTTTGCAAATTGTTCGTTGAATTGTGTTCGGACACGGAAACATTTAAATTAAAATATCATTTACGTACTTTGTTAATATTCACTGTACATCTTGCTTAAAAATTTCATATGGTACACATGAGATGTCATGCTCACCAGAAAATTAAAATAAAATTCACGGTTAAATTACTTATTATTTCGGGTTCAAAAGATTAGTTAATACTCTTTAAACAATCTGAAATAAGAATGAATAGCATTTTTCTTAAAATTAGCACTGTTACGTAGTAAAAAGATTTCGGAAGTTCACACTCCTGTTCATTTATTCGAACGAAGCACGGAGCCCCCCTTCTTCTGTCACGTTCCACAGTTGAATCACGTTACACTCGATCAATCGACCATCTTATAATTCGCGCGCTCGCCTCGCGTTGATCAGTGTTTTTCGTGAATAACTCATTTAGTAACCTCGGATTGCATTTTCGCAAAAGAGAAAGTTACTTAGAATGACCTCAGCTACCCCCCATTTTTGGCTGTTAAAGTAATTGTAGAACACCCTGCATAATAGCTT
Organism: Megalopta genalis; assembly: GCF_051020955.1. Classification (NCBI taxonomy): domain Eukaryota; kingdom Metazoa; phylum Arthropoda; class Insecta; order Hymenoptera; family Halictidae; genus Megalopta; species Megalopta genalis. The sequence continues at coordinate 40,197 of NW_027476291.1, forward strand.
CATTGCTTCAAAAGCAATACGCTGATGGTACTGTGAAAATTGCACACTTCGAGGAAATGTTACGCCGTTGGTCCTTTGATGAACTCGATCGGGAAAGCAAAGCCACGATGATCCTTCTAATTACGGACATACCCCAGATGCGCGCGCCGACTGGTTATGATAAGGTAGAATTGAAAGGCGCAAAGAACGCGTGGCGATTTTAAAGATTAAAACTTGCAACTAGATGCTATGGATTAAAGAGTACACTTAGCCGGTGTCACGTAAAAAACCGGCCGCAGACATATGACGGCTCGATTTTCTCGAATTTTCTCAAAAAATAAAATATGTTCATTTTTTCCAAGGCAATATTCGTGCTATCCGCACTTACATACATACAACGTCTGAAAGCAGCAGGAAAAGTTTTTACTCTTGCGTTCTCGTGCAAGCGCGGAACATAACGAGTATCCGCATTTACCATAATTCATTCTTTATAAAAACGAATATAACAGAACATACGTCAAATACAGGTAATACATAGAACAATCATCAAATATGTGCAAAACGATCGATCAGCTGATTATCAACTGATAATACGCGTCTACAACAAATAGTGGTTAACACACACATACACACACACGCACACACGCAAACAAACATATAACAGCCATAAACAGTATCAAGTATGTGCAAAAAGATCTAATATTCAGATCACCGAAGCAATAGTACGCTTCACCAACGAGACACACGCATACAACACGTAGAAGAATCCATCTCACCGTGATTGATTTTATTATACCTAAGAATATTATTAACAATTAATGTACACAACTTACTCACACGCATTTCCCATTTATATGTACACATGGCAACAGAATCGTAGTAGGCAGTCCTTAATCGATGCTAATGAAAAACAGGAATAAACACTGCTAATGAACAGGAATAATCCATGGTCATCGAGAATAAATACATACATAAAATTTTGCGCAAGATATACAAAAGATCGGTTAATCGTCAGAAATGTTATACCACTACGCGACACTGCACACGTAGGCAAAAAATCGAAGAATAGATCTCGTCGCTACCGAAAAGCAATACGCGAACAATATTTACTCGCTGTTTGCACACGCCCCTATTTACACACAGGCACGGAGACAGAAGAGACAGGTCTCGATCAAAAATACTGATACATTTGATGAAACTGTTGCCATCGCAACACTCAAAAGTCTTGCAAAATTTGTAAAAGATCGATTAAGCATAAAAATCAATACGCCGCAACGCATTCACAGCTCAATACACACAATACACGGAAGCCTTAGTAAACCTACACAATACATCGAAGAATTGATCACACCGCGATCACCAAAAGTATTTGCTATTTACTCACACAAACACGAAAACACAAGAAACTATCTTTGATCGATAGAACCAATACAGAGGATTACATGCATGCTCCGCTTCTCACCAAAACCGCACCTATAAATACGCAGTATGTGAAATGTCATACGCGCCAATTATCCTGCCTTTCTAAAACCACGTACGTTTTATTATACCTAAGAATAGTATTAGCGATTAACGTACCCTCCTTACCCACATTCACTTGCAATTTATACATACATACGCAACAGAAACGCAAGAGACACAACTTGACCAAGAGTACTAATACACGGAAATATATCACGGTTTTCAAGAATACACAACATCCTACGCAAGATATATAAAAAGTCGACGAATCATCAGAAACATTGCACCGCTACGGGAACACTGCTTTAACGGTTGCAAGTTCTATTTTTGAATCACCCTATTACAATTTCCCTAACGTTCGTAACCTGACCAACACGTGGCGGCAGTTACTACCATCGAGATTAAACACACACGTCGAATGTAATAATTAAACGTAACTTTACTAAAAAAGGAAAACAATATCATATATATTAATATATAATATTGTTGCGAATTACTGCATTTCTCTCGCGTCGCGGCATTTTATTTGCAATAAAGTACATAAACTATAATACAACTCAATTCAATTATGTTAGAGATCTTTGAATTAGAAATGTTGATCGCTCGACGGTCCGATCTCGACTCCTCGATTGTCCGTTGATAACACACCTCCGTGGCAACCCCTATCTTCTATTATTTATTAAGAAATTGTTCACAACAAGGTAGTTTCACATTACAGCGACTCGATTTGGACAAGTCGCCGTAACATTGCCCACCCCGAATGAGCGGCCGTCCCGGCCGCGGCAAATTTCCCTTCTGTTGACCAACGACAATCGAACCGTTAATCCTGCCAGCTTCAGTCCTACAACCTCGAACTATCGTTCCATCGGACAACTGACAGGTAACCTCCACCGCAAGTACTTCTGTCTGCAAAGTAGGTAAACAAGGAAAGAATGTACTTAGTTACCCAGGTGACCTTTTCCAGACAGTTTACGTCCTGACATTTGTCCTCCGTCTCAAGGGAAAACCACCAAAAAACCTTGAGCAGAACGTCAGTACTTCAACGACGTGTACAGCTCTGAACTCTGTCGCTCACCCTTCCTCTTAATTCTTCGTTTTGAGGCTTGAGCGTTTCTTTCTTGAAGAAGTTTTGAGAACTTCTCACTTGTAGACTTCTCGGGAGTTCCCTGCTCTGATCAATCACCAAAACTCTTCCCCGGATGCACCTCCAATCACCACAGGATACTACCTGCAGTAATATTGGATCCGGTGCATCTCTTTTTGTGGAGCAGTCAGGAAAGGGTGTATCCCCTCCTGAGAACACGTCCTCACCCCCCAATGAGAGGATGTAATCTTCCAGAGGATACAACTTCCTTCCCCCATCGAACCGTTTCTTCCACAAACGGAAAGAGCTCAGCGTGTCAGTACAGAGATCACTCACTCGTCTTTTGCGAAGAAACGTCTTCTTCTTGGGTGAGAGACAGTCAAAGGCTTCTGTGTACAGCGTCGTAGCGAGCCAAGCGGCTAACGTGTACGATCTTCGGTTTCGACTTCGGAGAACGAGTTACACGATAAATAATGTCGTCCAGGCGGTCCTGTACCAAATAAGGACCTTCCCACGCGGACTGCAACTTGGGGCATTTTCCTTTCGTCCTTCGTGGTTGGAACAGCCATACTTTCTCGCCTGTAGCAAACGTAATTGAATTCGCGTAAACATCATACCAAGATTTCATTTTGTCTCCGCTAATTCTCAGTCTCTGACGAATAAATTCATGAATTTTAGCCAGTCTGATACGCGTTTGCTGAACAAACTCGTCCTCCTCATATCTTGAATCAGGCGGGAGTCCTCTCTGATGATCCATTGGAAGTCGAAGCTCTCTACCAGTGAGAATCATCGATGGAGTGTTCTTCATTGTCTCGTGTCTGCTTGAGCGATAGGGCAGTAAAAGTAACGGTATTCAATGGTCCCAATCCCGTTGATGAACCGCTACAAACATTGACAAATACTGCAGCAGAGTCCGAATCAACCTTTCCACGAGCCCATCAGATTGTGGATGCAAAGGAGTAGTGCGAGTCTTCTTAATACCAAGCAGCACCATAAACCGCTTGAAGACCGTCGACTCAAAATTTCTCCCCTGATCCGAATGAAGTTCCAACGGTACGCCATGAGTACTTACAACTTCTGTAAGGAGGGCCTTCGCAACAGTCGTCGCGCGCTGGTCCGACAACGGAACTACCTCCGGCCATTTCGTGAAATAATCCACAACGACCAGCGCATACTTGTTACCAGCCGCAGACTTCGGAAACGGTCCCACAATGTCGCGCGCTACCCTCTCAAACGGTGCCCCGACATTATAAATCTTGAGAGGTCCATGTCCCCTCTCCCTCGGACCTTTCCTTGCGACACAACTATTACATCGACGACACCAGTCTTCCACATCCTTGCGATTATCAGGCCAGTAAAATTTTCGACGTACCCTATCCAGAGTTTTGTTCACTCCGAAATGGCCACCCACCGGTGTATCATGACAATCTGTCATCACCGAGCTGACCATTTCTCTTGGAACCATCAGTAACCACTTGTTACATATTCCATCAGGGGATTCCCACTTATGAAACAGTAGATCCTCGTACACTTCCAAGGAATCCCAGATTGATACGAGCTATTTAATTCTCGTATTCCTGTCCGAAATCTCCTGCCAATCGGGCCTCCTACCCTCAATTTTTCTTGACAGGATGAAACCAATTTCTTCATCCTCCTCCTGTTTTCTCCTCCACTCTTCAAAATGAAGTGTTTCGCAGAGTGTCCGCAGAACTACGTCTCCATTTTCATCCATCTTCTCCTCCAGGTGCTTGCATCGCGCACAATCCTGCGATTCGCAAGGCCTGCGAGAAAGACCGTCCGCGTTCTGATGGAGTCTTCCTTCCCGGTGTTTCACCTCAAAGTCATATCCCTGAATCCGCTCGATCCAACGCGCTACCTGTCCTTCCGGGTTCTTGAAAGACAGCAACCAACGTAAAACAGCGTGATCGGTCCTCAGAAGGAATCTACGCCCATAAAGATAATTATGAAAATGTTCAATAGATTTCGCTATCGCTAATAGTTTCTTCCGAGTAACGCAATAATTCTTCTCAGCTTTTCGTAGCGTCTTGGAGAAGTAGGCGATTACTCTCTCCTGACCTTGATTGAGACATCCGTGTCCAAAATGAATTCTGTATTAACCGACGGATAAGAATGAATGGGAGACTCCATCAATTTCCTTCTTAATTCCTCGAACGAATGTTCCACTTCTTCCGTCCACACGAAGATTTTCTCGTTCTCGGTCAAACGATGTAAGTGCTTCGCAATATCGGCGAAATTTTTAACAAATTTCCGATAATAAGTGCAAAGACCCAGGAAACTCTTCAGCTCGGTCTTACTTTTCGGCACCGGCCAATTCTTTACTGCATCCAATTTTACAGGATCAGTTTGTACACCCATCTCGGATACTACGTGTCCAAGATATTTCACTTCTTTGCAGTAGAAATTACACTTCTTCGGGCTTATCAGCAAGCAAGCTTTCCTTAGGCGAGCAAGTACCTTCCGCAGACGTTGTACTTCCTCTTCAAAACTTCTACCGAAAATTATGATGTCGTCGAGGTATACCAAACAAATTTTCCAGTTTAACTCTCTTAAAACGTTGTCCATTAGACGTTCAAAGGTAGCTGGTGCGCTACAAAGACCAAATGGCATGACTTTGAGCAGCCATAATTCAGTACCCACACAAAAGGCAGTCTTTTCCTTATTTACAGGATCCATGCATATCTGCCAATATCCACTTTGTAAGTCGATCGTCGAAAACCAACAGGAACCATCCAAAGCGTCCAGCGTATCTTCTATCCTTGGAAGAGGGTACGAATCTTTCTTGGTGACATTGTTCAGACGCCTGTAATCCACGCAAAATGTAGTGGACCCGTCCTTCTTCTTGACCAATACCACGGGTGAAGACGAGGGGCTTTGAGACTTTTCTATGACTACTTGTCGTTCCATTTTCGACAATAATTCATCTACTTCTGAACGTCGATGAAGAGGTAATCGTCGGGGTGCCTGTTTGGTTAAAAACATCTGCAAATTCCGTCAATAACTCGGCAAAAGTTTTCTTTTGCTCTGCGGACAGGTTTATAGAACATCTCTGATGAAGATCCTGAAGATGATCCGGTACTAATGTATTCCTGTTTTTCTTTATCTCCTTCGTAGCCGAATCTTCTCCATACTTCAGCAACGGCAATTGCATTCCTTTCAAATGAAGAACCTCGTTTGTAAAGTCCAGTTGACAGGCATGCTTTTTAAGAAATTCGATTCCCAAAATGCATTCTTCCATCATACTGACGAAGAAGAACTCTTCTTCGGTCTCGACTTCTTCAATGGAAACAGGAAGACGCTTTTTACCAAAAATTGGTAATCAATGACCGGAGACTGAAAAAATCTTCACTCCTGTCATGCTCGCCGAACTATTCTGCCTTGTAGCATAAGTTTCCCGTAGAAGGTTAACCGATGAGCCCGTGTCCAAGATGATTTTCCTTTTCTTCGCTCCAACGATGCCTTCGACGAAGAAAATCCTTCGCTGAATAGGTTCCAAACGCAGCACGACAGGGGGAAAAACGGAAGATGAAGTCGGACTATCCCCCATTATACCGACTTCTTGAAGTTTCCCTGCGAAGTCTCCTTCCTTGTTTTCTTTAAACAATCCCGTTGGAGGTGGCCCTTCTTTCCACAGCTCCAGCAATGCGGCAACTTCCGTTGATGACCAACCACTCGTTGAGAATGCCGTTCAGCCGCATGTTCCAGCATTCCCTCGGAAGTAAAGGGTCGTTTTAAATTCCGTTCACACGTTTGTGTTTTTTGAGAGCTTTCATCTCTAGAGCTCCGGTCACCGTAGCTCTGAGAGATGTAAAACTTTCATATCTCAACATTCTCATCATCTCTTCATTGGCCAACGCCGTCACAAACTGAGAGGTGGCCAAACGATTCCGAACATCAATTTGACATTCTTAGAAAGCGCCTTGCGCCAATCTCTCAATCTCCGTGGCCAATGCAGAAATTGACTCCCCTTGCCGCTGTATATAATTTTGAAATAGAACGTAATTTAGCTTCGAAAAGTTTTTTCGACCAAAACGAAACTCGATTGCCGAAACTATTTCTTGGAAGTTGAAATACTTATCAGCGGGAAGAGAAGTCAGGACTCCTCGAGCCGGACCATTCAAAGAAGCAATTAAAGCCGTAGCTTTCTTTGCTTCGTCTCAGCCATTTATATTCGCGACCATTTCAAATTGTATTCGATACTCATCCTATGACGTGGAACCGTCATAACGTGTCTGGTTCACAGAATATCCTAATCCACTTACGAAGCGCGTAGATTCTAGACACAGAGGCAACGATGGCACCGACTGTGAAGGAACTACAGGAGCACTCGGAGCAATAGGCACACTCTCGATATGTACACTATTAACATTATTTACAACAGTGTTCGAACTATTTACACGCGCCTCCGAGTGTTTCACCGACGAGAATGCCGCAGAATTTAAAATAGAATTTCGCAATGAATCCGATAGCACCTGGCATTGGTTCTCAATCCTTGCTATCCTCTCTTCCATGCGAACCTCTCGTTCGGACGCAGCAGCCTGTTCCCGTTCCTCGCACTGAAGCCTGTCCGCTTCCAGTCGCGCCTCGAACTGCCTCTGCTGCTCCTGCAGTTGCTCGCATAATTCTTGTCGGAGGTTTGCAAACAGGATCTCCAATGCCGGTGTGACATTTCCGATCGATTCTTCGATCCCGGATGAGCTCCCAATATTGCGAATTACACCATTTCTCTCGCGTAGCGGCATTTTATTTACAATAAAGAACATTAACTATAACACAATTCGATACAATAACAATTCAGATCTTTCAGAAGTGGGATATTGATCGTTCGACGGTACGATCTCGACTCCTCGATTTTTCGTTGATAACACACCACCGTGGCAACCCCTCTCTTCTATTATTCTTTAAGGAGTTGTTCACAACAGGGCAGTTTCACATTACAGCGACTTGATTTGGACAAGTCGCCATAACAATATCAATGCCATTTACTTTAATTAATGTACCATAAAGAGAAAGATATGATTTTAAAACGCTAAGCGCCATACCTGTTTTGTCTGTCTTTCAGTCTAATCCGCGAGATAAGATTCCGTCGAAATCGGTTTTCTGTCGAGGATTGGTTTTGGTTACGACAAAGCAGTATAAACATTTTAGAAATGTTTTTTAAACACGTTAAATTCCGCGTCAGTCACCGATGTCGCGGTCCGAATGAAAATTTAGTGTCAATCACGCTCGAGATTTCTATGAATGCCGCAAAACATGTTTTCGCGGCTTACGCTGTCGAACAGTGCAACCACTCTCGCGGAAAACTTCCTCGTTCCACGAATGTATAACCGCGGCCAGGTCCTCCGTACCGAAAGGGATAAAGGAGAAATATCACTGCCCTGAAAAGAGAAAAGATTCGCAAGAATTCATTCGTTCACTTATCAGAACAAAAACCCGTCCACCCGTGATTATTACGGATACACCTCTGGAACCTTTTGACGAACTTGCTGTAACGACCTAAATTCCGTCTATTCCCTATATGAATCATATCCCCAAAATAACCTGTGCTCCGGATATTGATAAGATATGAAATTAATATAAAAAGGCCGAATAACCCTCCTAGCAGTTAGTCACGAGTAAGCGTTGTACCGAGCGTTTAGAGTGCGCATATTAAAATCAGTATTGTATTCATTGTGTAATAATAAAGTGGATGTTGGGCTACGGCTCAACAATATTTTTTTTTATATTTGTCGCGGATATTTTACGTGACATTTTGGCGATCCTGCCAGGGTAGTACTCATCGATCTTCGGGAAACTGACGACGCTTTTCTTAGAAAGAGATACTCAGGGTTACGTACTACACCAGAAGACAACAGTACTATCACGAGCGACCGAAGGAAGCGAGAAAACAGCGGATTCAATCAACCAATTACGGGGAATCACCGGTAACACACTGGCTTTGTTTCACAAGTATATAGAGAGAAGACCAAGCTTCTCAAGTCAAGACTCATCAGAGCAAAACTCGACGCACTCGTTAATAAACTCAAGTCCAACACAAAAAATGGAAAATCCTAATAGCACGTATTCAGGCTTACGAGCGATCCTAGACGCTATGCAAAAACAATGAACGACATGAAACTAGCATGAACGAATTAAAACGCATGATGTTAATGGTTAACGAGGAAAATAATCGGAGAGCCAAGGAGATAGAGATGCTGGGGAAAACATTAGCTAAATTGAAAGCACCTAGCAACAGCATACACACTTCGGAGTATACTAGCAATATCGTTACCGACGACGAAAGTGAGGCAACGGCCGTTCGAATGAATCAGAACGCAAGAGTCAACGAAAGAAGACTAGCTGAAGAAACCTCAGATAATTCGGAGAATGACGAGCAGGAAGAACCCAATAATCATCGTCACCCAGCAAAGCTATCGATCCAGTTCATACCTGTTCTACGAGGCAGGGACGACATAGGGGTCGAAGAATTTATTAAGAAAGTTCGAAAAGCTCGCCTAAGATGCAAAGAACAACCAGAACTACTAGATCTAATATTAGCCCAAAAGGTCACTGAGGATGCTGAAAGAAGCATACGCCACTTGGACATTGACAATTTCAATGATCTATGTGCAGTCTTAAGACAATTCGTGAGCATACCGACCACCGCTGATTTAGCACGAGACAGATTAAGACAGGTACGACAAGGTCTAACAGAAAGCGTACATAGTTACACAATCCGATTCAGAAGAACGTTGAACGAACTAATATACGCCTTACAATACGAACATAAAGACGCCATAGAAAGAAAAGTCACCATCGATTTAGAAAACAGACGTTCAGTTCAGACCTACATACTTAACCTTAAAGACGACATCGAAACAAGAGTCTCCGTAAGCTCGCCCAAAGATTTGGTCGAAGCTCGATTTTTAGTAGACTCGGGCTCAGGAATAAATTTAGAGAGACACTAAGACCGAACCTTGCGAAAAACGCGTATTTTTTATGGGAAACGACAAACATGAAGTTAACGAACGAACTAATATTAAACTTTACGGAAAACAAAACACGGTTCATATAGTAGAGTCAGACTTTCCGATAATAGAGGATGGAATTTTCGGACTGCCATTGCTCGAAAATTATAATTATTCGCTCACAAACGACTCATTACATTTAAATAATAACAAGCTTATGTTACAGAGAGAAAACACTTTACGGCCTGGAGAAACGAAAACTCATACCGTATACCTAGAATACCCGTATACCAATACGAATATGCTTCATCAATCCTTGTGAGCAAGATCATGTAATAACCAACGATATTTCAAATTCTCACGATTTCGAACAAATTTCTAATTTCAAGAAATTAATTAGGACACAACATATAGAAAAAGATTTGCGGGAACCTATCGAAAAGATATTATTACATTATCTTAATGTATTCAGCTTAGACACTAATTCCTTACCTTGCATAAACTTAACACAACACACTATAACAGTAAAAGAAGACAAAGTCGTCAACACAAAATCATACCGATCACCTGAATGCCATAAAGCGGAAATCAATAAACAAATGACCGATATGTTGAACAAGAAAATAATTGAAGAAGGTGACTCGCCTTATAACTCACCGGTTTGGGTAGTCCCAAAAAAATCCGACGCTTCAGGAAAGCAAAAGTGGAGAATTGTAATGGATTTCAGACAACTGATCGATTTGACAGACCAAGAAGCTTATCCCTTACCTGAGATAGACGACATCCTTTCACAACTAGGAAACTCCAAATATTTTTCAGCCCTAGACTTATCCTCTGGATTTCACCAAATTCCCATGGATCTTAAATCCAAGAAGTACATAGCATTTTCCACTCCTCAAGGACATTTTGAATTTAACCGTATGCCTTTCGGGCTCAAAAATGCACCCGCAACGTTCCAACGCATGATGGATACTGCGCTACGAGGATTAGTCAATAATCACTGTTTTGTCTACCTAGACGACATAATTATCTTCGGGCAATCAATAGAGCAACATAACAAAAATCTAGCCATAGTACTGCAAAGACTTCGAGAACTAGGATTGAAAATACAACCGGATAAGTGCGAATTTTTAATACCCGAATTGGAATACTTAGGGCACGTTGTCACATCAGAAGGAGTTAAACCCAATAGCAAAAAGATAGAAGCAGTAAAAAACTTTAGAATACCCAGAAACAGCACAGATGTAAAATCATTTTTAGGACTTTCAGGATACTACCGTAAATTTATACGAAACTTTTCAAAAATATCAAAAGCTTTAACAGAACTTACTAAGAAAGATATTGCATTCGACTGGACAGACAAAACTCAGAACAGTTTCGATTCTTTAAAACAAGCTCTATGCTCAGCACCAGTATTAAAATACCCCGACTTCTCAAAACAATTCACGTTAACCACAGACGCAAGCAACGAAGGATTAGGAGCTATACTATCACAAGAAGGTCACCCATGTTGTTACATCTCTAAAACTCTTAACCCGCCAGAAAAAAATTACTCAACCACAGAGAAAGAGCTTTGAGCCATTGTTTGGGCAGTTAAACGTTTGAGGCAATACCTACTGGGCGGGAAATTTTTAACACGTGCCGATCACCAAGCTTTAAAATGGCTGAATAATTGCAGAGACCTCTCATCACGACTTATTAGATGGAGACTTAGGCTAGAAGAATATGAATATGAAATAGAGTACACCAAAGGAAAAGACAATACGGCAGCCGATGCTTTATCTAGAGTTCACGCGATAACCAGTAACGAAGAATTTAAAGGCACAGTCCACATCAGTCATGAGATAAAATTTAACGAATGGGAAAAAGACAACAATAATTTACCTAAGAGACTTAAAATCAGACCAAATCGTTACTCATTTTTTTCAAATATCTATAGATTTGCTAGGTAACTTTGATAAGGCTAAATGGATAATCAAATTAGGACAAATAGATAAAAAATATGACAAGATAGGTGTTATTGCAGAACAATTTAATTTAATGGAAAGAAACGCAATCAAAAGAATTTTTATGTACTTTAACGATCAAGTGAAAAAGATTGTTTACGCGGAAGACTCAATTTCCGAATTTTCGGACTCAGAAATAGAAGAAATCCTTAAAGAAAACCACGACTTGATAGGACACCCCGGAATACAAAAAACGTATGATAGGATAAGATACAAGTACAAAATTCCTAAACTTTCAGAACTAATTGAGAACAGAATCAAAGAATGTGACATTTGCCAAAAGGAAAAACTAACGCGTATTAGAGGAAAAGAAGAACTCATAATTTCTGACGCACCCGAAAATCCTTGTTAGTGCACAGCACTAATGTTCTTTATGACACGAACGTGCCTAGCCGGCTGTTTTTGAGCTTAGGTTTTTTAATAACACCTGGTATGCATTTTTCCGAGAGTACGCATGCTCCATTGCTTGATTTTTGGGACTTTGCTTCTCTCGGCCTCGATGACCAGGACGTGTCATAAAAAAGGAACAGTTCCGAAGGGTCAGCCTGAGATTGTTTTATGACGGTGATGGCTGGAGGAATTTTCCTACCATTGCCGCTCCCACCTCCCATACACCAGCACCCTCCCAGAAAGACGCGTTAAGAGCGCAAAGGAAGGGTGTCTGCTTTAAAACAGACTCACTGATTGGCTATTGCCAAAAATCAAGGAAAAACAATCAGCGAGTATTAGAAATGCGTTAGAGGGGTAGCAGTCTATCACGAAGGAAAATATTCTCTAATGGAACGGAGTTGTAACAGAATTCGTAGAACTAAGACCTCCTGACCAAGGGTGTAGTGTAGTCGCGGGCTGAATACAAAACTTCAAGCAAAATCCGGTTCTTTATTTTTATATACAGTCCACATATATAGCGTAATAATTCGTCGTTATTACTGACGACGCTGTGACGCCCCAACAATCCCAATGATAAAATTTCCATGGACATCCTAGGCCCTTTATTTAAAACGAAAAAAGGAAACCAATATATCTTTTCAATACATGACGAACTGACGAAATATCTGTTGCTTGTCCCTTTAAAAAACCAACAAACGGAAACCATATGGAACCATATTCTCCACCCAAAAGAAAATTCTTACGGACCAAGGTCAAAACTTTATTAGTAACCTTATGCAAAAATATGAAACACATAAAGACCACTAGTTTTCACCCTCAAAGTAACGGTTCACTTGAAAGAACCCACGGGGTCGTTAAAGACATGCTTTGCACAGTCCAGAAAGAAAGAGGCGAAGAATGGGACGACATATTAAATTTTTATTGTTTAGCCTGTAACACGACAGTACACGAATCTACGGGATTCACGCCCTTCGAATTAACATTCGGTCATATTGCGAACCTACCCTCTTCAATCTCTTTAAAGTCACAACGTACTTACGCAGACGAAATGCAGTTCAGGAAACGCGAATGGTACTCGAACATAGAAAAGGCAAAAGAAACATTGCGAAAAAGTAAAGTACGTTATAAAAGAGATCAAAAACGACGAATAATCCGGTCACAAACCGGACAATGTTATTAATTCATAACGACCACAAACGAGACAAACTCGACAGTGAATGGTTAGGCCCATATATATATATATATATATATATATATATATATATAATATACACTCAGTACACACACCCTATTATGAAATTCTCGTCAGCGGACAGATAAAGAAAATACACGGTAGCAGGCTAAAACGTTATTTTCCAGGAAGATTGTCATCTTCGCCTACACATGGTACACCGCGCACAGTTAAACAATTGTACCCCTAAAAGAAAACTCAATTTTTCATGAGAAAGACGAAAAAGCCTACTTATATTCCAGTAAAATAGACATATTCATAGGATTAGATATGGAAAACGTATTGAATAAAACCGGAGAATTATACAGAAGTGTAGATGACATAAAAAACCTATGTAAAGACGATTGCAAATTAAAAGAAGAACTAAAAATCATAGACACGGTGAATGCTAACATAGACAAACTATTTGACGACAATAACAAACTAAAAACCATAATTTCTAACCAAACCGGCCTGATAAAGAAAATATTAGAATCCAGTAACCTGAAACAACTTAACTCTTTAGATGAAGAAACACAACGCCTAGATTCAAGAATAACCAAAGACGAATATTTAACGAAATTCGTGCTAAAATTAGAAGGAGCAATATACGATCTACACTTCGCACCAGACGAACTACTAAATGTAATCACGTTAGCAAAACAAGGAATAATTAGTACACAAATTATTGACCCAGACACATTTTTGAAGACATACAAAACCGTCGCTAAGGACTCTTTGTTGAATAAAGCCATTTCACCTAAGAAAGAAAATTTCAGATCATATTGGATATGTCAAATTTAAAAGTTTTCAGAATCAAGTACAAAATGATATTTAATACCAGACAAAGAATGGGATATAACACACCTTTACCCCATACCCACGAAGAAGAACAACGTTTATATGATACCCGCGATAGAACACCAAATTTACTTTGTTGACGGAAGCAAATACATCAATGTTGGCAACGACTACACTAACCAATATTGTAAAAGAAAAGCAGGTATTACCATGTGCAAGCAAATTCAGCCAATTCACGATAGATTTGCGCGACACAATTGTGTCTCAGAATTGATCAATTTTGATGAAAACATAGTATCATGTATGATAACGATCCTTAAGATCGAAGGCGTAATCTTTATACCGCTTAGAACTTCAAATCAATTCATAGCAATCCCTGCTTTACCCTTAAAAATAAACACAATCTGCGGAACATAACAAACTATGCTTTCATCTGTTATGTTGTAAATTTAAAACTAGCAAAATAGATAACCGATTCAACAATACGCAAGCCGCTCCATCAGCTCCAATCAATATACGCATAAAGAACCCAACGAGAAGCATCATCCCACAAACTACCGAACAAGAAGAAGAAACAGTGCTCTTCCAACCACGAAAAATCAAATTCCACAGATCCATCCTCAAGTAACTTGGAGGACAAAGTTTAGTCTAACAACGGGGGAGTGTAACGACCTAAATTCCGCCCATTCCCTATATGAATCACACCCCAAAAATAACCTGTGCTCCGGATATTGATAAGATATGAAATTAACATAAAAAGGCCAAATAACCCTCCTAGCAGTTAGTCATAAGTAAGCGTTGTACCGGGCGTTTAGAATACGCATATTAAAATCAGTATTGTACTCATTGTGTAATAATAAAGTGGATGTTGGGCTACGGCTCAACAATATTTTTTTTTTATATTTGTCGCGAATATTTTACGTGACATTGTCATGGACACATTTGGACTACTTCCAAAACCATCAATGGCAATCGCTACATTTTAACTATGCGAGACAATTTAAAAAAATATTGGTTAGCAGTTGCTTTATCAGATATTAAAGCCATGATAATAGCTGACGCGTCCGCGAGTCATTTCATTGCAATACGTGGGACACCAAAATCCATTTCGATAGATGAAAGCACTAGTTTCTTGGGAAACTAATGCTACATGTTGCCGAGATGGATCGTTAAAAGGAGCCATATATTGTATTAACAGAATATCTAAAACAATACATTGAGTCATATGAAGAATGGGACCTCTACTTACCAATTGCCATGATTTCATATGAATACCTCCGTTCAGGAAGCTACGAATTTCACACCCCACGAATTAATCTTCGGGAAATCCACAAAACAGTCAGTAGTGCGTTCCCCTCAGAAAACAATAAGCCGACTTTTGGATCTTATTTGATTACGTTACAAACTATATTACGATGAGTGAGCTAATCCGACTTAACTTATGGTGGAGTAATACGTCCATGTGTAAAAAGAACCTGAACAAGTAAATCTGATCCACGTTACATCGGGCCATACGAGATAGTAGATGTCGGATATAAATAATGCAATCTTAAAAACAGATGCGACCGGACACCTAATCGCGAAACATCAGGATAAATTAAAACATTCCTTCGTCTTCGATAGTTCGTCCGACACAAATTAAAAATTGGAATCACTTTCAGGATGAAGTAAATCCCGCTGATTATCCGGAGGTGCACGAGGATCTCTTAATATGCCAATGTATAAGGAAAATCCAACTCGTGTTTGAAGCTGAAGAATACAAATTGTGTGAAAAATGTTGATCTCGGGTGGCAGCAGAAGAAAGAGAATTATTTCCTGAAGGCTGCGGGAAACCACCTAAGTGAGGCAGATTTTCATTGTGAAGGATATGGTTCTGTAATCCTGGAAAAATCAAACGCTAGTCGATGCCGAGAATGCATTGAAGAATACATATTTCGGAATGTAACTGGAGGCATTACAGTAATTAAAAAATGGCAAGGCCATTGATGTGGTCACTCAGTGGTAGCATCATGACCGTTGACAGCAACACACGCACATATATAAAAAGAATAACACATATAATCCATAAATCATGATGATAAATAGTTAGAGCCAATTGAACGTAGTTTGAACAACCAACATTTATTACCAGAATGTTCACTGAGTCATCTACGCAAACGGAGATCTGCTAAGATTATTTAATTGAACATAATTTAACATAATATATTTAACATAACCATGACAGGAAGATGTATTTTTCTAAAAATTTCAAATCGGGATAAAAAAAAACATGTACGGGAAGAGCTAGCCAGACCAGGGTCGAAAAGACCAAAACCAAGAAATCCAAACAGAACCAGAGGAAACAGTGTCGAGAAAAAGGGTTGGATCGGCGGTGCAGTCGGAGATCTGCGATCACAACCTACAAGTAATCACGGACAAAAACATAACGGATAAGATAGGCGGATACGAAGGAAATTAGACCACATGTTGTAAGAATATAATAGTCTTAAAAATACATATACATAATGATAATAATAATAATAGTAGAATAGGATTATAATAAATACACTATACACATAACACGCATGCAATAGTTCCACATTCTACTCCATTTCAAAAATCTGTGTAAGGTGTACGCCCTCAGAAAGGACTGAAAGAATCATTTACATGTTTCATCTAAGGAGGGAGGGAGCATACACCCGCTGGCACCAGTCGGCGGGTTCGCTCTTTATATTGTGAGCAATGTACCTTTGAAGGAGTACGATGACGAATTTTCTGGGACCGAAGCAAATATGAACATCCCCATTACCATTTTTCAAAAAAAATTTTGGTATATAAAGCGCCCAAACGCGACCAAAAGCGGGCCAGTACGTATATCGTTACAAGGTTATAAGCCCTCCCCGACTCAGTGCGACAAAGTGAAGCGCGATCTAGAATCCGCGATACACTCACATACATGCAATTGTATATACCAAAGGCTTGTAATATACTAGCTTTTACCAGTCTCTATTTAGTTGTCAAATTCAATTATCCCCCACTTCCTGATTGAAAGCAGTAGTTGGTACAAACTTACATAGATATATAGTGACCCATAAAAATGTTCGTACACCTTTTAAAACGCAATTACTTTTTCAAAAGTGAACTGAATGACTTGAATTTTTTTTAGACGACAGAGAGATTAGTCTACTAGACGATGACTAAAAAGCTTTCTTTTAATTTTGAAAAGAAGACATTAAAAACGCTCGATCTTTAACTTTTTTATCTGAGCCTATAACGAAAATTTAGAAAATACCCTCTTGTAAATTTCGGTAACTTACATGCGTGCTGAAAATTTGATCGACATCGGTTAACCCAGAGTCGAGCTACAGGCGTTGTAAGATTTTGAAAACTGCAGATTTCATACAGTTCTTGGTGAAAATCGTGATAAAACTGCGATTTCTGCGATCTTTAATTTGTTGTAACTCGTAATTGATATTACGAGATCTACCAAAGGCATTTATTAAATTTTTGTTATGCTTATGTCGAGGTTAAATTTATTTTTCGAGTAAATTACTTTCAATCGAATATACGGCAAGACCGGTTGCTTCGGGTGATTTGACAATTGTTCCGCGGTACAATCAATTCATTTTCTATGCGTCGGACGACGATATTAAAAACTGATTCTGATAGCGATCTATCATTATTACTTTTTATATTCCTATCATTAAGGACCTGAGTGTTAAACACAAATGGTGTAACGGTTTTTAATTTCAATTTCTTCAACGTAAACTTATTACCGTTTACGCTAAGTATATCAATGTGTTTGGCCTTCGATTCGCCTCCGCATAAAGAAATCGCAATCTATAAGTGCGTTTCTTAAGCAACGCACTGGTAAAACATTATATTTAAATAAATACTTTAGATCACAACACCGTTGTACATACACAGACACGAATACATACATATAATTATCTTCATCATTTTTTTAAGTGTGTGCTGTCAAATAAATATTATCAAATATTTCAAGATTTAATGAAAAAGTATTTATTTAAATGTTTTACCAGTACTATATAAACAAGGATTCGGACCTGAACAAACTAATCTGGATCGTTGGTTTTCGAACAATTCTTTGCAAATATTATCTTTCATTTCTTTTTTAATTTATACAGTCTTACCAGGTTCTACAATTACAAAGGCCATCGGATTACCGATTTAGATTATATTTTGTATACTATAGGGACGAATATTCAATGCAGTTGTTTATAAGTCTTAAATGGCCACGTGTCAGAGTTCCTACGCGGTGAACTCGAGCTCTGATCCCGGCCGTATAAGAAAGAAACTTTTTTTCTTTTGTGTGCAATCTTTTTCAAATGTCCAATTATCATGAAATGTACTCAGATATACTGCAAATAATTAATTTATACAAGCAGGAGAGTCATCGGATGAAAGCTTTAATACTTTTGAAGAAATACTTCAATGTTTATTTCACGATGCGAAACCAACAACTTCTGATGAATTAAAATGTATGGAATTGTTAAATAAATACTATATGGGTCCCAGGTTAGCAAGATATGATAACATCAATATAAGATGATATTTGAAGTACGACAAATATTAATTATTGTCTTTTTATGAGAGCAATTCACATCCAATTTTTGAGCGAACCAGAATTAACATTCCCACACTGTACTTTTAAAACTGTAAACTTTTAGGATCCAAATTTTAATATTGACATGCCAATATTTTCCATTCACGGGAAAAATGACCATCCAAGTAAGAAATATAATATCAATAGTTTAAGTACAGTGATTTTTCAATATTGATTCAGCCATTAGTAATTATAATCAAAATTATAGGTTGTGGAATAAATGGGCCAAATGGACTTGTTGTCTGTGTCTGGTTTCATAAATTATTTTGGAAAATGGACAGCCACCCCTAAAATGATCATTCCTCCACTGATGATAAAAATGGGTAATACCCATGTTGCAATTTTTGGTTTAAGCTGCATGAACGATGATAAATTAACACGGATGTTGAACGATTTTAAGGTGAACTTATGAGATCCATATATGTATTGAGAGATATTTCCATTTTTTTTTAATGCAAATGATTTTCATTCATAGGTGAAATGCTTTAATGTGTTTGTTAAATAAATAAATTACGTGCACCATGTCTTAAACGTGGATATACTTTGGAAGCCCACCTTCCCTCTTTTGTTGACTTTGTCGTGTGGGGAGGGGAACAGGAATGTCGTATCACACACGTGTTTACCTCTAAAAGACAATACTACATTTCTCAAACAGATATATTTTTAGATTTACTTCTTAATTATGATGCGTGAAAAATAAGAAACTACTGCTTAAGAAACGCACTTAGAAAGAATAAATTGAAATTAAAAACCGTTGCACCATTTGTGTTTGACACTCAGGTCCTTAATGATACGAATATAAAAAAAAATAATGATAGATCGCTATCAGAATCAGTTTTTAATATCGTCGACCGACGCATGGAAAATGAATTGATTCCTAGTACCGCGGAACAATTGTCAAATCACCCGAAGCAACCGGTCTTGCCGTATATTCGATTGAAAGTAATTTACTTGAAAGATAAAGAACGGTTCGATTCGACCATGTAAGATTCTATTAGTATATTAATGAATACAAGTAATAAACGGAAATAAATAATATGTGTATTTTAGATTGGCACAGAAATATTGTGTTAAAGTTGCTAATTCTCACGAATTAATTGTATTCTGTAAAACAAGAAGTTCCGGTAAGAAGCGATCGTCGTTTGATTTTGACGGTATTAGTGATTAACTCCAGGATACGGCTGACATTATGGACTATACTGAGGTAAACAAAAATTGCGATATTCTACAAGGTGCTCGAAGGTACAATTTGTTTGGTTTTTTAATTAGGAGAATTAAGGTTTTGTGGAAACCATATACAAGCAAAACTAAAAAGACACTTCAGTTTGGATGAAAATAAAAACCTATGAACAATACTAACAGTGAATGATCTAAATAAAGCATTAGGTAAATTTGTTAACAAAAATAACACTACCGCTTTTAATAACCTACACAGGTAAAGCATATACAATGTAATATTTCAAAATATTGATTTGCCATTATAAGCTCGATTGTATTGTTACTATTAATTCTTTACATATAGCCGTGAAATAAAAAAACTTGTGCCATGTTTGGAAACTAGTGAAACAACTGTAGATATTGCAAATATCAGGAAAGAAATTAAAAATTATTGTGATAAGAGAAAGGAGGAAGCACAAAAAGAAAAGACAGAAGTAAATGTATACTTGCAAACAAACTCATTTAAAAATGATAATATACTATTAGATTTGACAGATTGGATAATCGCATGCTATTTTTTATAGATGCAAACATTATTCGCTAATAGACCGGTAAAACCCTTTAATAATGACAAGATAATAGTTATTGACAGTAGTAGTAACGATGAAGAAGAAGCGGAAAAAAACAGATAAAGCTAATGGCAGTGGAGCATGTAACAAAAGCAAAGAAACCGATAAAAATAATGAAAATCATAAAAGTTCTGTTGCTGTAACATCTGAGAGGTAATTTACTTCAACTCAAAAACAGACAACAGCACAGGTACATCATCGAACTCTATTAAACGATTCACAGTTTATATGCTTATGTCTTTGATTTACTATTAACCATGACATTTTATCATCTGTTACAGGATCAAGCATCGGGCGGTGATGTAATAAAGAAAATAAATTGAGGAAAGCCTAATAAAATTCGGTTCCTAAGCAATTTCGATTCCAATTTAGATTGGTTTGTCCAGGTCCGAATCCTTATTTATACAGTACTTGTAAAACATTATATTAAATAAATACTTTTCATTAAATCTTGAAATATTTGATAATATGTGACATATATATTATATATAATTCGGACATTCAAGTTGCAACAAAAAAAAATACATAGTATAAACAAATCTTAAAGTCGTATACAATAGAGATTTAAAAACGACATCGATCTTAAATAAACACTAATGATAGAGGAACTAGTACAAGAACTAGTAAAATACCGTTTATCTGGACTGTGTTTATCCAACATAGTAACCCGTTACCAACAATTGGATGTCAGGAACGATTGCTCCTCTTATCCAACTCCAGTCTACGCGACATACCCATTATTCAACACACTGGTTTTGTTTCTTAGTTAGAAATCCTAGCATAGTCTTCCTGCATAGAATGTAAGATAAGTAACGATTTAATTCAGTTACTTGTATCTATGTGATTCGTCCAGAAACTATATTCTCATTACGTCTTCACAGAAATCAAACGAAAAGAGAAAACGAGTGGTGCTTTGTATTGAAGAAAAATTTGAAATTAATAGACGCTTCAGAAACAATTAATTCCTTGTCTCGTAAATATAACATTGGTAGATTTACTATATATATCATAAAAAAATTATAAAGATAACATATTAAAATGCAAAGAAGATGATGCAGCAAACACGAATAGAGGAATAAAAATGAATAACAGCTTCTAAAAGTGGGTGAAAGTAATTCATCCTTGCATGAAAGATCAGATAGCGAACAAACCGTAATCACAAAGTTATATGTATAACGTCGCAATGTGCATTTCGCACTGCGTAGAGTGCGATGTAGAAAATGTGATTAAAAATGATGGAAATGATAAAGGATTTAATATTCTTAACGACAATAAAATAATATCTCAAGTTATATAGGATCAATCTGAAGTGAATGTATAATCAGGTACGCTATACAGTATGTTATGCAATACTTACGTTAAACAATTTAAGAAATAGTTTCAGATATCTAGAAATAAAGAAATAAATACAAGATATGCCCATAAAGCGATATTTTATTAGAAAATAAGCTTACATATTGCAAAGAAAATATATTAGGAACATCGTAAGAAAAGAGAGTGGAACGCAGTGTATAAAGAGGTGGGAAAAGGTGAGCACTTAAAATAAACCTAATTATATATGGCGAATAATTAGCCCAGCCGAGAAAAGGTGTCCGAGCCATCGAAATGTAAATGAAGAGATTCGTACTGATAATGAGACTAGTCTCCAAAGACCAACCCCGCCTCCTCGCGGCGGAGACTGGGCAACGCACATCTGTATGGGCGGCGAAATAGGGCAATGGCATCCCTCTGCGTTAGCGGCGAGCGCTTTGTTTGCTAGGACCTGCGCGCAGAGGAGTAACTTGTTAGAATTGGACATGGATCTCGTTATGTTCATGTGCGCGCTAACAGGTGACAAGAGAGGCAAGAGCAGGGGCCAATCAAAGATATAAACATGGTGGTGCATGGCATGATTACAATTGACTTCCCTACTACAGGTCTGTGACGCTGGGTCGACGCGGTGCTTGCGTGCGGCGCTTGGCGCCCGCTACCGTGGTCGACGGTATTTTTGCTACTATCACCCGCGGCCCTTGGGCTTGTCGGTGGTGTATTTCCTACCCGCGGCCTTCGGGCTTGTCTGGGTAGAATGCATTCGCAGCCTTTTGGTTTGTCGAGCGGTGCCAAATTACTCTTATGACACGGGCTGGCTGTGTTGGGTTCAACAGTAAGCTCTATAAATTATACAGGAGCAAATACGTAAATAGCCACCCGCTGGCCTAGCACGCTGTACTATTACTGTCGTGTGGCACTTTGGGGGTGGCAACACGGCAGGAAGGCCGTTGTAACGGTTGGCGTGCGGTGCCGAGCGCCCGCCACCGCGGTCGCCTAGCAGATCGACCAAATCACTACTTTCATATTATTATCGCCGGCATTATTGCCGGCGAAATACTTAAAGCAAACATACAACTCCTTGCAGCCGACAGATGAGTTAAGACCGAGTCTTCTGACTCCCCGGTCCAATGAACTTAACAGCGAGGGCGCGATGGATCTAAGTCCCGGTTCCTTCGCAGCCGTTCACCGCTGATTCAACATCGACGGTCATAAGTGTTATCACGCTTCGTACCGTCAGAGCAGGCTTCGGCCTCATGAATGCTCTCTTTAAATAGACATTAGCTGATAATGAGACTTACCGAAAAACCGATCAGAAATTCCCAGTTACGAATGCGGCTCCTGGTCGGTCACTAGTCTTGACATATCTTTTGAACGGTCGCTGCCAGTTGTTGCCAGCACTGTCCTTTATTATTTCGCCTGCTGTCCTATGGTCTTTAGCGGCTATCTTCCTTCATTCCGTATGAATTAATCTCGGCTCGAATTGTCACAGTTGCACTTATTTCTTCCAAACACCCAACGCTACGGTCTACGCGACAGTGATCCTCGTTCTCGGCAGACTCACGGCTCGGCACGACGCACAAACCCTACGCGCACTCGCCGTTGCTCAGGGCCGGCACCATTCGATTCAGCCCACGCTCCGAGCGTCCTAGATCTCGCGGCATAATTTCAAGAAATTTCAGTTTATGCAAATACGATGACCTCAATAAATGGAAAACCAAGAAAGGAATTGGTGGCCAGAACTTTAAAGGACAAACATCTCGAAATTGAAAACATTTGACATGCAGTGTTTTTTCTTCCAGCCGTAGAATTTTCTTCTTTTCTGATTTTGTCAAAAGACTTACGAATCACTTTGCAAATAAAGATAAAAAAATACAAATATCATGCTTTCCAAAACAAAAAAATAAATTATTATATTCAAAAAACTCTATCAAATTGCAGAAAAACAGTCTAGACTGAGCCCTCTTATAGCAAACTACGTGTTACATTTAAGATTAAAGCTCATAAAATTTTCGAAGTTTAGTATTTACCTAGCACTCTTTACAGTGATTAGATCAGTGCACAGAGATTGACACATAGTAATTAGATGAGTGTGCAGATGATAACTAGAAAAAGCTCAGTAAATAGAACGCAGTAGTAAACTTTTCATTCTTACAAGGCACAGTAACTCGATCGAAAGCTACTATTTATATTTTGTTAAATATTTTATGTTCCTTATATATTTCAATTATAACAACCGGGATCAGAGCTCGAGTTCACCGCGTAGGAACTCTGACACGTGGCCATTTAAGATTTATAAACAACTGCATTGAATATTCGCTCCTATAGTATACAAAATATAATTTAAATCGGTAATCCGATGGCCTTTGTAATTGTAGAACCTTGTAAGACTGTATAAATTAAAAAAGAAATTATAATAAAATTCGTATTTATGTAAAAGACATCAACATATATTTTAAATGTTTTTTATGAAGTGCACCATAGATAAAGAAAACCATATAATTTATCGAAAACTTCAGACGCCACTTTAATGGGCACAGTAAGTGACATACTAATCCTATCTTGCTATCATACAGAACTGAAAATTAACAGTTATGGACCTATATACATAATATCGATTTAAAATGTCGGCATTCAACTATCACATTTCTCCTTGGTGCTCGAAGACATCGTCGCTACTCGGCAGTTATTTTGTGTGCGTTGAGTTTTTTGTTTCAGTTGATGTGTCAAACAGCGCGTTCTAGTCAGCCTGTCGCAGTTACATAAACGGATATAAAGGACATAAAATAGCACGTGTGCATACTTCGAATAAAATATCATTATTTAATTGGATACGCGGTATTGCTTTTTGTTTATTTCCATCATTAAACAATGGAACCTGTTTGATGAGAATTTTTGGATTCTCCATAATTCTTTCACGAACTTAAACCGATGTCATAATTGTTTTCAATCTCTGCTTTATGAAGGTATATTCAAGAATGTAAAAGTTTGAATCTTCAAAATTCTGGCAAAAGTTATCCGCAAATCTGTTCGTAGCCTTCATATAAAGATAAAGATAAAAGATGAAAATTATATTCAACGCCACGAATAAATACGCTTTGAATAAAAAATGTATGTATTGGAAATGGATGTAAAATGAAATGTGCGCTGATACTTTCTGGTAGAAAAATATCTTTACTTTGCCACATGTGAAGAAGCTCAAAGAAGAAGAAACTCAACGAGCTTCAGTGCCCGACGAATAGATAGCACACTTTAAAATTAACGTAATTTAGATTTATTTAAGGTAATAACCAAGATTCTAACACTATACAAATTTGTAAATTACTGTTATGAACATACACAAATAAAATAAAATTACGTTACGCCAGTTTAAACAATTTTCCCCCCCCCGTGTCCGCTACCTTGTCGTGGTGGGGGGGGGGGCTTCGTGCCCTAATGATCCTCAAGGCTGTGCCAGCGGGGAATTTATTCCCTGGCAGGTTCTACCTAGCTGGAGTGGCTTGAGGTGAGGGGCCTACTAAAGTCGGACACATACCGTAAACCTGTGGTCATGTTTTACAGGAACGGGGGTCTTGCCTTAGCCGGCCGGGCCGCGAGGATGACAACCTCTCTAAAAAATCCCTAACCCCAAGCAGTGTTGCGCGGAGAAGAGGGCGTAGCTGGAGTAAGCGCCAGCTATGGTTGGTGGGTGTACCAATCGTTAGCGGACAACCCCGGGGTACCTGGCGACCCCCCGGGCGTATTAGCCTTCCCCGGGTATGGCGGCTCTACCCGGGGTGACCTACTTTCCGACCACACTCGTGGGATCAGCTATGGATTCATTTACAAACAAAACTGGGGAGGGGGATAACGAGCGTGAGGGAGAGGCGTGCGAGGCTATCGTGCGCCTCGAGAGATATGTGGAGCCGGTGTCGCGGGGGCATTCTGCCACACGCGGCACAAAGAGGCCTGTGGCGGGCCTTGGCGATTGCGATGGGGGGGGGGGGGGAGGAGTCGGACTTCTCTGTCTCCTCCCACCACTCGACGCAGAGCGTCCCGGGCACCTCTTCTACAAGGAAGAGAGGCCGGCCACCGTCGACTGGTGTGTACGTTGGTCTCCGCGAGGCCAAACGTAAACAGGCTGAGGCTGAAAAAAGCCTTATCGCGGACATCTTCGACCCGGTTGCCCCGGGGCCGAGGCCCGCGAGATCTGGCGACCCGCTTCCCGATGAGGTGGAAGTCGCTGCGGATTTCCGCGGCCGCCCGACGCGGGACGTAGCGGCGGCAGTAATGGAGTGCCTGGGCGACGTGGCCAGGATCTCCATCTCTGCAATGGGTCGAAAGGCCAGTACGGTCAGGTCCCTGCGGACGGCGGCCCTGAACAGCCGGGTGGGTGTTGCGGAGCTGGCAATTAGGTCAGCTCCCAACGCTACCCGGCTGTCAGAGGCGGAAAACGCCCAATTGAAGGACCAGATGGCGGAGTTGCGGGCTGAGGTTGCCCGACTCCGTCAAGCGGTGGAGGCGGGGCCGGCTGTTGCCGGGATGCGACGTATAAGCCTTAGCTTCAAATCAATGCGAAACAAATGGTTTAGTTTCAAATTTTTGTGATATACATGATTTAGCTTGAACTGCATGCGAAATAAACGAGTTAGCTTAAAATCCAAGCGAAACACATGATTTAGCTTCAAATCAATGCGAAGTAGAATTCTTAACTCCAAATCAATGCCAAACAAATGGTTTTGCTTCAAATACTTGCGATATACATGATATAGCTTCAAATGCAGGCGAAACAAACGAGTTAGCTTCAAATCCATGCGAAACACATGATTTAGCTTCAAATAAATGCGAAGTAGAAGGCTTAGCTTCAAATACATGAGAAACAAATGATTTATCTTCAGATAATTGCGATATACGTGATATAGCTTCAAATGCCGGCGAAACAATCGAGTTGATATGAGACGAACTTTTCTATTTTTAACATCGGAAGTACATTGTACACATTTTTGTCCGATGTCGCGTTCAGTGATGGTTCGTGAAAGAAATTATTCGTAATGAAACTTAATTCTGTTTGTACTATGCACAGTATTAAACTATAAGAATTACACATATATCTGTTTGAACTGTTCAAACGAACACGGTAACATAAAGCGTATTTATATGCATTATAAAAAGTTTGCTCGAAAAAATTTGAACGCAAATTGTTATATTAAGTTTAATGTACTACACTACAATTCATAACGCCTACTATCGAATAGTTTAAAGCTAACGAGAAGACTTGTGCGACGTTCGTGTCCGCATTGTGTATAGTCGCTTTCTCGTCAAGTCTGAATAATGCATATAGCGGCTTGAGTACGAATCATGCATAATTAAAGTGTGGATAGTAAAGTATTACTATACTACTTTCATGCACGCTATAGCGTAGACAACCTGCAAAATTGACATCACTTTTTTCATCACTTTTTTAAATCGCGAGTTTAAACATCAATATAGAGTATTATCAGAATCTGAATCATAATAATGTTTTATGTGAAATATCTTATATTAGAATGAACCATCTACATCTCACAGTTGTATGTATTTACGTAACCGGAGGATGAAGTTTTGGAAATATGTAGTAGTAGTATCCACGGTCGCGGTGTGAGGACCTATTTATTTCGTTGTGAATATTGAAAACTAAGCAGCACTGAACGTTCGTTACAGTGCACGGGGGCAATGCCCTAATGAACAACGTTGCATGGGAAACGACGGAAAATAGATAATTGATTTGATATTGGGATTATTGGAAGAATAGTCTACGTGATGAATACATTGCAACGATACAAACAGAAGACTGTTTGATGTGTTTAGTGCGGGTTGTCTACCTGGACCGGCGTCGAGCTCGAACAGCTGAGCTCGACTTACTGTAAAAAAACAAACGTCGCGCTAGAGTTCTTATGCATCGATCCAAGTGATACCAGTAAAGTGGAGGTAATGGACTGGCGATCTAAAATTGATTGATTTGATTTTAGACATCGGGGCCATTTTCTTCAATGTACTGAATCTGTATTGGAAAATTTATAGTTGGGTCGGGTTGTTGCTTGACAAATTTCCAATATTCGGAATCGGCAATGCGGAATCGCCAACATCTAATTTCACCACAAATGCATTAAATGGAACATTCAGATTGAGAATACTCAATTTTTTTATTACTGCAGAGCTGTGCATTCTTGGTCTGCACCCCCGAAATAACTAAATGTTTTTCAGTAATGGTTATAATATGGAGGAAGAAAAGCAGTGTAACACCCACTCTTATGTTATTCATCGAAACCAAATTATTGGAAATGCATTAATGATACTACTGCAGCTTGGTTTCAGTAGTCGAAGACAAATATGGCTCGATACGACAACGATACTTACCGAAGTATTAATTACAGGCAAATATAGCCATTTTCAATGAATGATAAGTTAACTTTACAACTATCGACTTCAATTTCCAAAGTATTTCGGAATAATTGCTGATTTATTCAGGGTTACAAAATTTCAAATAGTGTACATAACAAGAAAAATAATCCGCAGTGGTTACATTCTTGGTAAACTGGCAACAAATATTAATCACATAATGAAAAATAGCAAGAATGCACGATTCCCAGTTAATATTGAAGTGAAAATACAGAAAGCAGGAATTTTCTTGCTTGATGATTTACGGTTTTTATCGTCAACAAAAACGGATTGGATCAACATGGAAGTTGAGTGATGCGATTTACATGTCAAAATTCACTTCAGTGTTCAGCAGATATCCAGAGGACTGGTTCCTCAGCTTGAGACTTTGTATGAGGCTATTGCGGAAGTAACCAACAAGAAAAGTAAGAGTACATTGATCTGAATTTCGATGTACTTTTGGAGCAAGGATTTGAGGATTGCTTTTGGATCTTTCATACCAGACTTTCCTGAATTTGGTTAACAGTCTGAAACATTTACTTCTCGGTGAGAACAGGACCGGAAGTGTTTCTCCGAAGCCGTATATTATCTACGAATCAAATTGTGCATTAATGGTACCAAGAGTCATTGAAATCGGATCGGTAATTTTTATTTACTCGTCATTATTTGCTATTGCCTTCCATTAATTAAAAACTTGCAATCATATTTGGATAACAAGCAATACAGCTTCAGAGGATTGATTGCCTTGCTACTTATTTCTACATTCAAATCCTACTGCCACTAGAGATATTGCTTTCTTAAGTACGTTGATCAATTTACTATGTGCTTCCTATTCTGACACGATTGAATCAAATACTCTAGATTTATAATAATCCATGTTTAAAATGATGAATTTGGAACATTCATTCGATGAAATTGATAACGCAGATTGTCTAGTTGTAGCAACTTTTGCGTGGACAAAACCTTGTTGTTGTCTATTAAGTAAGCTGCAAAGTTAAAAAGTAGGTGCGTCGAATCTTTTCAAGCAAACTCAAGCATTTATAGTATTGCAGAGTTAATGCAATTAATAAACTTATTTCTGAGGTTTTTCATAGTAGAGTCATTGCTTTAAACAGGTCTATGATTTATATCGGACAGTATTTATCGCAGTTATTCTTGTGAAATGGAATCGCGTTGTATATTATGTACTTGAGTACTAATGCTGTTTGTACCTGCAATTTGGTACTCTCACTGATTGTGAGACACTGTATCGGTTTAGGTTGAAGTACGGAAAAGATTCGTTCAGGAAAGTAATTTTTCATTCTTATTGAAGGTTTTGTAAACGTTTTTAAAAAAGATAGAAATGGTAAATGGTTATATATTGTTCATATAACAGTGCAATACGTTTTTTGCAATATTTTGGGTCGTAACATTCCAATTTCAAAAAATCCTTGTCGCTAACATTGTTTTTATGTGAATTGATGTTATTTGCATAATTTGGTCTTGATCGAGTTTCGGAAATGCGTTCGAGATTAGTTTCGGAATGACAATGTTTTTTAAGTAATTTTGACATTCTTCAGCTTCGGGAGTTGGGATGCGTAGATTATCTTCTCTTTGAAGCAAGGACGTTTCTTCCATCCTTGTCCTTTTTATTACTGGATCGAATATCGGCGAGATCTCTGACGAGACAGAAGATGCTTTCCTTTTTCCTAATAATAGGTTGTATCTGGAATATCCATCGTTCGTTGTCTCTAGGTCGATGTAGTCGTCTTCTTTTTTCCTAACTACGTCTCGGATCCAAGAGTCTTCTGCTCTTGTCGATGGTATAGTTCCCTTTTTATTTTCTACAATCGTCGGTTGTATAGGTAAGCACAGTTTTGGTGGATTTCTGGATAGAGCATCTGCATTAATGTTGGCTTTGCCCCTTTTATATTCTATCTCGTACTCATATTCCGCTAATTTCGACTTCCATTTCCACAATCTGGATATATGATCTTTAATCGAGTGTAGCTATATTAAAGGTTTATGCTCTGTGATGATTCTAAATTTTTGTCTATACAAATACGGTCGAAAATAAGAAGTACAATACACAATAGCTAAGCATTCTTTCTCTATGGAAGAGTATTTTTGTTCTGCAAAATTTAATACGCGAGAGGTATATGCAATAGGCAAGTCCTTTCCAACAGTTCTTTGATTAAGTATTCCAGCAATGGCAAATCTTGATGCGTCGGTTTTTAAATTAAAAGGTTCATTGAAATTTGGGTATTGCAATATGTGTTATGAAATAAGTGCTTCTTTAAGTGTATGAAATGATCGTTCCTGGTGTTCCGACCAGATATATTTATTATCCTTTTAGGGTAAATCAGTGAGTGGCTTTGCTATTGCTGCAAATTTCGGAATGAATCGTCTAATCCTAATCTGGCTAATCCTAAGAACTGTTTTTATTTGCGTTTGGTTTATGGGTGTTGAATTCCTTTTCAGTATCGAATCGATATTGGTAAAGATTTGTTCCAAATGAAATTTGTTTTTTCCAATCGCTTTAACTTATTTAACACTTTTCGACATTGCGAGTTCCGAATTCATAAAAATAATTGTTGAATCAAATTATAAACTTGATTCCTGTACTCTCTACTGGGGCACGATGGGTTTTAGAATAATCGAAGCGAAATACAAAATGGTACCGAACACGCTAAGTGAAGCTACACGTGCACGACGACGTATTTGATTTTTATTCGTTTTACTTTCAATGAATCGATGCCCCAATAGAAAATACGTTCTCAATCTTTATATTTAAGATGTAGAAATGATAACGACTATTGTGTGATTCTTCATCAATGTAAACATGTGTATTAGAATAATTATGCAAACCACGTTTCACTAATTCATATTACAAATATATATTATAACATTACGCGAACCGCTTACAAGGACGTGAGGAAACGAAGTGTGTAGAAAATATCCGACGCTCCTGCGACTTCCTCTAAAGATTGGCGGCGCTAGTGTCGATGCTCTAGTAATTTTCGTAGTTACACAATTTATAAACAATTTAACTTAACATTATATGACGCCGTTATTTTCGAACTTGATCGATAATAATATACTAATTATTATTTATAATAACAATTTCTTAATTAGATTTATTTTGATATCAACGACTGCACATACCAGTGTGAAATTGTAAAATATAAGAATATAAGATAGTCCGGTTTCGTTAAATAAACTAATTTCCGTTTTTGATGTCTGTATTCTAGTCGATTGGACGAATCGGATGATAGATATATTGTTTCTCCGGTAAATGTCTGTCTTTGTCGGATGCATTGAAATGTTGATGGGGGGAGGGGGGTAAGAGGAGTTTGTTGTACTTTGTCGAACTTGTAGCTCCTGCAGTGGTTGTTGCTGTTGGTGACGTGGAGAACTTCAATGTTGAGTATTCTGTTAAGCAGAGGGAGTATACAAAATCTGCGTGTATGGGCTATAATTGCTGCAGTTTGTTGATTAAGGTGTCGGTGCAGTGCATTCAGTCGCGCAGGAAATTTGCTATATGAGTTGTTGACGTTGTGCGGTGAGTGGTGGTGGTGCTGTGAGTGAAGTCGATACTGCAGTAGTGGAGTGTCCTGGTAAGCTGAAGCGAGATAGAAGCTCCAGTGAGTGTTGCATTGGGAGTGCTGCAATTTGACTGTAAGTGTTGGCTGCGGGTAGCAGAGCATGCGAAAGACTATAAACAGGAATGGTAAAGGTGGTGGATTGGTCAAGCCAAGTTTCAGAGATTAGGACTACGTGTATTTGAAGGACGGAGTTGGCGTTCCAAATTATTTTTTTAAAGAATTTAATTAGTCTAGTGTAGGGAGAACTTGAAGATTGTCTTGGAGATTTTCCGCGTTGGAGTTGCATGTTCGAAATAACTTGTTGAGATGAGTGATGATGGATAACAAGTGCTGAACATTAGATAACTGTTTGAGTTCTTGAATGGCGAAGACTAAGTTAGAAAGATCGTTTAAATCTGCGGAATTGTTGGGAATATTGGAATCAGTAGGTAGCTGAGGTGGGTGTTGGGAAGAAGCTTACAGAGTGGCGGATGTTATCTGAGCGTATGATACACGATGAGAAGATCGAGGGGGTTGTCCGGTGGCAGACAGATCCGGCCGACAAAAGGGTTTGACCTGAGGTGCATGATGTAGGTTGGGGCCCCTGATGTATGCCGTATCGGAAATGACGCCCACTTTTTCCCCCTAATATTTCCATCAGAGAGCCAGGTTTAACCGTCCTGGGAACGTTGTGTGGCTGCTTTGGACCCATAGACTGAGTAGGTATCGTTTTTTATCAAGGTATTTTGCCAAGGCATAGCACTCGCAAAAGTTAGCCGTGTGAGGGCCATTACGGTTGAAGCATTTAGGGGTGACTTCATATGGTTTGGAATAATCTTTGGAGAGATGACGCCCTGCGCATTTAACACATGCCGGGGGCAGATTGCAATTAGAAGAATAATGGCCAAAAGGTTGGCATCTGTAGTACTGAGTGTGCTTGATCCTGGACATGTACTTGTCCCTGGCCCTGAATAGGAATTTAATTTTGTAAATATCCTGGTTTGAGGTGCCCATTGAGAAGTTGACTCTGTAGGCGGTTGAGTCTTTAATGAGAAAGCAGGCTATGGGATTTATTCCTTGCAAAATAATGTGTTGGATTATTTCCTCAGGAGTGCAGTTTGGTAGACCTTTGAGGACCATTGCCAATGCTTTTTCGTTCTCGATTGTGAATATGTAGAAGGTGATATTTTTAGCTTGAAGACCTAATTTTAGTTCTTTGAAATCTTTGGTGGTTGAAAGCTAAATGCGGACATTCTTTCTATTCTACTTTAGTGAAAAACTGTTACCATAAGAGACAGTTAATTCTTTTTTGAATCTTACAGCTGAATATTTGAAGTTGTAAATAAAAATGGGAGGTGGTTTTTGTGTTGTAGCCTCCGGATTGGCAACAATCTTTTGTCTAGAATCGTTTGAAGTTTTGCAAGGTGTTGTCGAGGCGTTTGGCTTAGCAACAGCAGATGTAATGACCAGTGGGCTTGTTGTTGAAAGAGCTAGCATTACTGGAGTCGTTTGGATTGCCGAACGCGGTAAAAAACGCGAAACGGTTATGAACAGGAATGTTAGGAAGAACGGGGAAGTTAATGTTGATATCATTTGAATCTTGATCGGTATTATTACGTGCTGGTTTGAATTTAGTCCTGGATTCAGCTATAATATAGTACGTGTTTTTTTTAGAATTTTTGAGTTTGATGTTAGCGAGAGATTTTTTATTAAAAGTCTCGATTGGTTTGATTTTTACTATCTCAGATGTTCCATCCTTCAACGAAATTTTCGTGCTGCATCCATCTAACTTTCTCCGGGACGAATGACCTTTTCCTTTTATCCCTAAAAAACCGTTATTAACGAGAAATCTTCGGCTCAGCAAGACAAATTGACAGTCCTTCAACGAATGACGTGCAATCAACAGAGGGTCACGTTCGTTGGACTTTCAATTTCGTAAAGCCATAGTCTTCTTCCTTGACATTTCTAAATTTATCACTTTCGAGCCATATTCTTTCCGGCAATGAAGTCATTTCTGCTTTTTTGAACAATGCACACCTTCATCGGCAGCATTTTTTATGACAGGGTTGCTAGCACGCACCGCTTCGGTCGCCCGTCCAGGGTTTCTTGCTACCTGCGGCACTGCGTGCTACGTCACTCTACATCCCCTTCCATCGCGTCACTGACCAACGAATTTCGAGTCTTCTATCCACCAAACTGTATAAAAACTGGACACCGATTCTTCTCTCGATCAGTTGTCACTTGTCAGTTCATTGTCAATAGTCTTTAGTCATTCGTCCGTCTTCGATCAGTCAGTGTCAGTTCAACTCAATTCATTTTAAACCAAATACAATTAGTCACCTAAGCGTTAAAATCATTTGTACATCAACATATCATCCGCATCACTCGAAAGAGTCATACGGAATCACGCAGATTCGGTGTTATATCAATTTGAATAGGAGACTTACGACCTCCGTAGATCAAACAGTCTCACTGTTTGATCTCACCGAGAAAACGTGAAAAAACATCAGAGTTTAGGGATACCTGGGAATTAGGAGATTTGTAGACTAGAGGTTTAGTTGAATTTTGTAGAGCATGACTGCTCTTGAGGCGAGGATTCTAGTTGCGGCATACTGGGTTCATTGGTATGCAGATTAGTGAGATTGTTAAGAAGAACGGTCGTATCGAGAAACAATCGAAGTGTTAACATTGATACAGAACAATGTATCAAGTTACAGTGCTTACCATTATGCGACAGGAACTTCGTTCCTCCCGAAGTAATTTCGAGGTCCTAGTTAATTCTTTCATATCATTTGTAGTGCTTTATTGAAATTTTCACCGTTAAATGTTTCATCAAATAATTCTTTCAACCTTTTGAACTCGACAAATGACCAACAAAGATCTTTTTCCTGGCAAAATATAACGTAATCCGATAATGGTTTCCAAACATCCATGGTTAACACTGTAACTTGATACACTGTTCTGTGTCAATGTTATAACTTCGATTGTTTCTTCCACCATTAACGAGTCTACTCACGATATTATCGAAAGTCTTAAATTTTAATTCATTAATTCTTCTACAGCATTCCAATGTTCTAGATATTGTAAGAATAATACCTATTTCCTCCACTATTGCGGTCTTTAGAACAGCTCGAACCTGTGCAGAAACAAGAATGCCAATGAAATGAATAGTAATAAAGTATATAACATAATAGGAAACAATTTTACCGAGGATGTCATTGTCAAAGCCGGATCTCGTACAAAGAATTTTCCATGATCCGATGTAGGTGGAAATTCACCAGAAATAGCATATTTCGATGCCTTCAATGATGGTCGTTCTCCCGGTGCCATTTGGACTATAAATAACTATCACCGTTCGAGAAAATCTAATCATAACTTCATCTTCTTCATCACCAAAATACACCGCGAAGAAAGTTTTCCAACGCTCGACATTATTTCCATTGAAACAATTGAACTTAGGTGAAAACAAAACAACTCCATACGGAACATTCGTGCAGTATTTTAGCTGCCATCTGTAGTAATTAGAAAATTTTGACAAACTAAAATTCAATCTAGCGGTTTAGAAGCGGTAAGTCAATTTCTGAATTTTTGAGCCAGCTAGAATGTATTTGGTCGATTTTTAAAAAACTGTCATTGTGAAAGAGAAGAAATTTATCGAAGACGCCCCCCGAAAAGTCCCGATACCTGTGAAATTTCT
Organism: Megalopta genalis; assembly: GCF_051020955.1. NCBI lineage: Eukaryota > Metazoa > Arthropoda > Insecta > Hymenoptera > Halictidae > Megalopta > Megalopta genalis. Next base: position 75,450 of record NW_027476291.1, read on the forward strand.
TCGGCCCAATTGTCGAGTGCGACAGCGACGCGACACCTTCCAGTGTTTTTGAAGGGGTGGGGATTTCTTCCTTATACGCAGAGACATCTTAAACGCAAATTTTGCTAACCGAAGATTTTGCTAATCGCTTTTCTACCGATCTCGACGAGTGACACGCCACGGCCGAGGAATACGCGGGACTAGCGAACGAAAGACGGTGTCGGCTGCGGAAAAATCGTCGTCGTTTTGGCTGCTCGCGCTTCGAGCCTTATCCTCGAATTTCAGGCGTCCCTCGCAACGAATCCGAAGCCACCTCTTCGAATCTCGCGGCTATTTTGAAACAGGCCACTCACCTGCGTATTTATATCCTCGCTCCTCGTTCTTTCGTTGGTACTGATTTCGTTGGTTGGTGCTGCAATGTTTCCATGCTCGCGTCTCGAAAATGAATGCCTCTCGACTTTCCCGTTCGGATCTTCCACCCTTCGAATCTCCTTCGCCCTTTCTTCCTATTCGTTGCATTTTCATAACAAACTTCCCACTCTCCCACAGACTTTGTTCCACTCTCACACATTTTCTCAAAACACTGTCCCCCTACACTCTACCACTCTGTCGGCATTCATACAATCCTCGTTCGGTAACTTAAGACGCTCGCTCTTAATCGTTCCGCCTTTCGTTCCCGGAATATGTATTTCTAGAAAACTGTCACGTTAATGCTATACATCTATCGCAGCTGATCGAACGGCCGGATTCGGAAAATAAACCAGCGAACGTCTCGCGTTTCAATTTCAGTCAAAAATTTAACTCGAACGAAGGATCAGCCTGCGCAAAGCTCTCGGTTATCGCAAACATATCGGTTGACACCCGTCCGGCTTCGATGTCCAAGTCAAAGGAACTGGACCAATTACAAGTTTCGTGGCATCGCAAAGTTCAAAGGTCGAGTGAACTTTAGCAACGTATTTCGCACCGCAGGATTGCTACGTCGGCAATCACCGGGTGCAGATATCGTCGACTTTCGATAAATTATCGGCGATTTCGAAAGCTGCAGCGGTTTCGCTACGGTCCTGAATGGAGAGGTACGAAGCAGTTTCCATGGACGTAGGTGTCACGGTCGATTCCGTTTCTTCGCGGAACACGGGAGGGGAGAGGTAGCTGATGTATTGAATTTTCACTGTATCCCCTGAGTTGAGACAGCTGAGAACAACTGGTCCTTGTGGCTATTAGTGGTAGAACCCAGGAAGCGGAACTCATGGTCAGCACAGACGAAGGCGGTTCCGTAGTCGTAGTAGAAGGTTGGGCAAGTGCTTCGTTGTGACGGGAAACGCCTCAAAGCTGTCAAAAAGGTGGTTGTACTGCCGTCAGAAACTAATTCCAAGTAGACGGTCCGCGTTGCCAGTTAGATGAAGACCACGATGAACCCCTTGGAGCAGCTCTGATCTCTTCCCGTGCTGTAACGCACCATCACTAGACAGGCGTAGTCGACACTCGATCTCAGGAAAGATTGAGTGTAACGCGGTCCCTTGGCAGCCTGTCCATGAGCTCTGCTTCTGTATCGCCCAGTCATCGGGCGCACTGCAGGCAGTTGTGAATACAAGACTAGCGCATGGCCCCAAAGAATCCACACCTCCTGTCGGAGGGTGGCAAGGGTGAGTTGCGTTTATCTGTGAAAAGTAGGCTGATGGCCCAGATATGTGCTAACCTCAACTCGACTGACAGGATGAACGGCAGCACACCATCGGCGTCGAGGATGTGCGATAGCCGCAACAGCCTGACGCTAAAAGTCGCCCCAGCTGAAGGTTCTGTAGATCGTCGGGGAGCGCCTGCAGCTGGGCAGTCTGCTAAATCGAATAAATGAAAAAAGAATTTCTTATACCATTTTAAGCTTTTTCTGGTAGAATTTAGAGTGTCAACCGTCACCATTGTTTTATTATAATCAAGTATGCATTGTGGTTTTACTATTTTTTCTTTTGTTACGTAGTTTATCTTGTCGGTCTCAATCATATTGGGACAATGATAGATGGACATCATCCACACTTCCCTTTTCTCCATCCATTTCAACGCTAATACATTGTTCACTGAACGAAATATGTATTCTCCTTTGTTTATCTTTTTATCTAATTCCGACCTATTTTTTCCCAATCTGTTTTTTCTTACTGTTCCATATGCGTTGGTTAAGTTTTTATGTAACAGTAAGAACAAACTCGGACTGCTGTACCAATTATCGGTCACGAGTGTATGACCTTTTCAGAGATACGATTCTAGTAGCGTCATTACTATCTGGCCAGACTTTTCTATCAATGTTGACGGTACATCTTCTTGAATATAGCCTGTCTGGCTATCGCATAAGACAAAGGATTTGATCCCAAACCTGTTTCTTTTTGACGGTATATATTGTTTAAAATAACATCTTCCTTTGAACAATAGCAAACTTTCATCTATGCATACCTTTTCAAATGGATAAAATGCTGCTTTGAAGGATGTTTTTAATTTTTCAAGGATTGGACGTATTTTCTTAATTGGATCATCATTTTCAATGTTATTGTCACAAAAATACAGGATCTTTAAGAAAAATATATATCGATCCCTTGACATTATTTCACCAAATGATTCTGTTCTTATCAGCTTGTCCTTACTCCAATAATCTGATAAAGATACTTTACGTACTCGTGACATTAGCATAGTAACGGCCAAAAAATTATATATTTCGGGAACTGTAGTTGCCACAAAATTATGTACATTGCTTCTTGTTCCATTTTCATCATATTTATTACTAAGTTCAACAATGAATTCTACAAGCCCTTCCGAAATGAAAATTTCAAAAATATCAAGAATAGATGATTTACTGTTTATATTTGCTTTCTATTCTTGTTATTAAATTTGTGAATTACAGGTTTGAAAACTTTCTGGGTCCAGGAAAATTCATTTTTACGTTTCGATTGCTTTGGTTCTGGTACAGCTACTGTGCTCACTATTGATTCTAATGAAGAGGATATGACACGACATTTTTTATGCATACACTTGTACAAAGGAACTTCAGAATCACTAGTTTCCTCAGAATCAGAACATGAATCATTTATTAAATCATGCTTGCATGTACTTTTATTGGCGATTTCTTCACTTCTTTTTCTTTTATTATCCCTCTTGTTCATTTTAAGGATTAAGGAGAAAAATAACTGAAAAGAATCATATTACTTAACTTGATCGTAATATTTAAATAATATATGACTAACGGAATATGTAATTGTTAAATTAACATTCACTTACGTCTGTTTCAAATGAGATTTATTACAATTATGATAGATAAAATTTCGATAGCTCCTATAGATGCCTCTCGTGGCTGTGAATCAAAATAGGTTAATCGAAATAGGTAATCTACATTACCATGAAAGGTTTACATTACCATAAGAGCAATTATAAAATTTAAAAATGGGCGAAACAGACGAAATTTGATCTGGACGCCAATAGGCGCCTACAGTACCGGGAAGCCAACATGTTTCGGATGCAAATAGGCGCCAACTGTAGTGAAAGGGTTAAAAGCGGACATTCGCATATTCGGGGAGTAGTAGCAGCTTATTAGTATTGAGTCGTCAAGCTGGATTGCGACGTAGCCATCCATGCTGGACAGTAGTTTTATGAATCGCAATCTCCCGATGGCCCTATCTGTGACCTATATAGCAGCTTTTTTATCCTTAGCTCCGAACCAATGTTTTGGAATATACCAGGGTTCGCAAACCATGACAACATCAATGTCCAGTTCTATTGCGTTCTGTTGCAATATGTCATGCGCTAGCCTAAAATTGTTTAGTTCAATTTGGAGGATGTTATATGCTCGTTATTAGCTCGATGATCTTTCCTGTTAAATCTTTTGTTAATTCTCGAATTCTTATTCGAAAGCATGTGCATATATAATTATCCATTTTGAATAGTTAATAAATAAAGTAAATAAATAAAGGTATTTCAGTCCAAATAAGTCTCGATATTTTCAGGCTTCTTAGGTACTATCTATTATTCTTCAAGGGTTTTAGGTGTTCCCTGGGAGTGCCTTCGTGAAATAGTTAGAGACCAACATTACTCTAGAGTCATGTGTTAATCTATATGATCGGACTTGTAGGCGTCGTCAGTCTATGAGAATCAACAACGTCAGAGGATGACAACGGGTCCTTGCTACAGCCAACACTCGTTGGAGGTGAGCTTACGTTAATAACTCCATCTGCGTCGTTTGCATTCTGTTTGTGTGTTTTGGCCATTTTACCAAATGTAGCCGTTTTCACTTTGTGTTCCTCCTACTTGCTACCGTCTACGGGTAGTTTTGCTTTGGGCTTTTTTTTGTATTTTCTCGCGTGCTTCCTTAAAGGCTTTGCAGTAAATAGGGCATCTAAGACTCCCATTTCTATGGCCTTGGACTTTGCAATTTATGCATTTCTCAATGTTATTTTAGGTTTTTCAGAGTGTTCGAGATCCCCACACCTGCGACAGCGTTTTGACCTGTCTTTGTTCTTGCAGGTGGTGCTAAGATGCCCGTATTCCTGACATTTATAGCATTGAACAACCTCAATCCTCTTGAAAATGCGGCATAGACCCCACCCCACTCTGATCTTCTTAATCTTGAGAAGCTTTTCTGCGTTATCGTCAGAAGTAATAATAGCGGTGTTTTGGCTGCCCGCGTACACCGGTCATCTACATTGTTCTCATATCACTTTTCACATTCTTGAAAACTATTACATTCGAATACCTAAGTTTTACACCATAGTCACAATTACGTCGCATTTACAGCCGTACGTTGCATAATAATAGGACTGATATTGTTTTCTGTAGCGCATAACAACATTCGCAAATATTCTGTGTATATATTTATATGATCACTTTTGTCTATATTAACATTTACAAGGATTGTGTGTAATGACTACATGATACAACTATTGAATAAAAAATGAAACGATAACTTGGAAGTAATTTATAGATTTCGGATCACCGAATCACAAGTTTCCCTTGTGTTTTTCCCTTTAGAATTCTGTGTAATTTTGTCCTATCATGTCATTAGATTTTTATGGCATGTAACAGTATTAGTATTACCCTTCTTATTCATTATGAAGATCTTATTAAATTTATTATGGTACATTGGTACAAGGTAAATTTCAGTTCATGTTTCTATTTATGCAACGACTCACAAACGGAATTAATTATTTTTTTTATTTTCTAATATATACATATTGTATATAACTCTTTGATCAGAGATCCATTACGATATAATTTCGATTATGTACAGTTATTTAGTCAATATTTAATATGAAATACTATATAAGTAATAAATATATAAGTAAAATTATAAATTATATATAAAATTATTTTAAAATTATTATCAACATTAAATATATATAACATTAAAATCTTCAACGACATAGTGTATCTATAGTGTATCCATCGCTATCTTCTAACAATTCAACTAAAAAAGAAAAATTAATTTGTAAATAATTCATATTTTCAAATTGGTTGAAAAATGTTTACCATTATATGAATAGGTATGTACTTACCTATATGGTTATTGCACCCTCCTCATGATAAATGATATGATAGTCCGTATGATGTATTGTATGTGAGGTGGTGCGGTTGGAATAATCAGCTTCCAAATATATTGGGTTTGGCCGACTGGAGAAGTTAGCAGGATTAATTAGATTATTCCACGTATCCTGAATATAATCTCCAATATTTGATATCCAGGTAGATGTTAAGTTGTCGGTGCAGTTTTTCAAGGTGTAATTGGAATGAAATTCATTTATTCCTCCGTTATACCTTAAAACTCGTTTCAAGAGTTTGTAACGGAAAATTCTTTTAGTTTTCCCCATAATTCCCCGTTCCATTAGTTGAAGAACTGACGTTGAATTGGTCGGTAGATATACTATTTTAACGTTTTCATCTTCTGGTACCGGAATTTTGTGGGCTTCGGAATCGTCCAACAACAGAATTACTCTACCCGGTATTCTTCTTGGCTCTTGATATTTTCTTATAAATGGTTTGAAGTCAGTTACAAACCAATTTAAGAATAATGTTTTAGTCATACGTGCGTTCGGTTCTGATTTAAAAAATGCAGGTAAGAAAATGTGCCTGCTGCATTTGCACATAAACCAATTGTAATTCTTTCTGTTGTTAGGAACTGTTCGCCAAGAGAATTTTCACTAGTTCCAGTCGATGTCTTTTTTGGAAGTGTGTCCCACAGAAGGGCGCTTTCGTCCATAGTGTAAACATTTTCCAAACTGATACGTTCTTCCTCCAACATTTTTTTTAAATTAACTGCAAATTCATCAGCTACATCCTGATGAACGTACATGTTCGCCAAGCATATGCCGTGACGTTTTTTAAATTTTAATAGCCAATCACGACTAGCTTCAAATCGCGAACACGATGGCAAATTGTCTCTCTGTTCCCTCGCCTTTTTTAATATGAGATTGTTTGTTACGGGCTCTCCACGTGTCCTTCTTTCTACTATACACAACAATAATTCAGTGTCTATTTCGTCGTACTGTGGCGTAATTATTCTTCATCTAAGTTTGGATGTACTTCTGTTTGCAAGTCCAGTGATTCTTGATGCACCCCTTACCATACGAAGGACCGTTCTCAGACCAGCGGTACCGTTCCTTCTAGTTTGTCGAGTCGGCAGTCCTGCTCTTCGCAAATTCCTCAATGCATCCAAGCATTGTTGTCTGTCCGATGTCCTTCTTGGTGCCATAATTCTCACTATTTATATATCACTGTTTATCCTCACCGATAGCAACACTTAACAGTAGACACGAATAATACTCGTAAGAAACTATAACGATGTGTTTCGACGAGAGTTAGAACTGCGGAATTTCAAATGTATATGCCTATTCGCAACGACAGTTGAAACCCAAATTCTTACTTTTCCTTTTTTGGCCGGCTTTTATACAAATTTGGTGACCGAAACGAACACCAATGAACGAGTAGCATTTTTCGCTATGGTAAAATGAGTCGGTACTGAGTTTTGCTGGGGGCAGAGGGGATGGGGGTTGCGCTGGCGGATAACGATAGGCCAAGTGCGCCCTTTACCTGATCTTATACCTGCTTCCTCAAGGCTATTGTCCCATGTTTTCGTGGAATTTTTCTGAACAGAGCCATCGAGACAAATTAACATTTACTTCGTTATTGGTTTTATTGCTTCACGAACATTACCGTTAGTACGCCGTAAGTAATAACGATTCGGGCAATAGCGATGTGTCGATTCTTGTTCTGACAGGTAAACGAGGCTTCGGATCCAACCCTTGTTCTTCGTCGTCACATCTGCAACCCATTTCTTGTGCTATCGACGCGGAATTTCAAAAATCTCGTATCTAAACGGTGTCGTTCTTCCTTGCCGTTCAGTAGGTAAATATATACAGTTCTTCCATCATGGGCGAGGGGAAGGCTGAAACCGGGGGGGGTAAAGGGAAGGAAGCGTCATCGTGAGCGTCACGCGTCGTGTGGAGGGGAAGGAAGTCACCGATAAGGAGTTTTGCGGTTTTGCATCCGGAGAGGCTCTCGGATGCTTTACCCGGAAGTTGCTTATCTTGCGAAGCGATATCGGGATTTTGGTCTCGTTTATTAGATTTATTAAAGTAACGTTTTTTATCTCGGTATAATATTGTAGAGAGCAAGAGAGGGGATGCTGCGGTTGTTCTCTCTCTCTCTCTCTCTCTCTCTCTCTCTCATGCAAACGATGTATCTCGCGCGCGTTGAGGAAGTATTAGGCGCGACACATTTATAGAAGTTTGTGGTTTTGTATCCGGAGAGACTCGCGGATGCTTTACCCGGGAATTTTGGTCTCATTAAGATTTATTAAAGTAACGTTTTTTACCTCGGTATAATATTGTAGAGAGCGAGAGAGAGGGGATACAGTGGTTGTTCTCTCTCTTGCAAACGATGTATCTCGCACGCGTTGAGGAAGTGTTTTGAAGAGAGGTGGTATAATATTGTAGAGAGCGAGAGAGAGAGAGAGGCGATGCATTGCAGCGGTTGTTTTTTCTCTCTCTTGCAAAAGATGCGGACAGAGAGATGTATTTTTCCACCTTGCAACGGTTTGTTGTCATATCCTTTCCATGATTAGTGATTTTTGGAAGTCTCCTTATCCCCGGTTTTTTCTTTGCAGTTACGATGCGGACAGAGGGAGAGAGAGATGTTTTTTTTCTCTCTTTTACTGTTGTTGCATATTTGCTTTTCCCTCTGCAGCGAACGTTTTATTCGCTACTGAGTTGGGGAATTGATATGGAAGTTGGTTCGTTGAACGTGCCATTGTTGCAATCGTTCGCAACGTCTAAGAAGTTTGTGGTTTTGTATCCGGAGAGACTGGCGGATGCTTTACCCGGCGAATTTTGGTCTCATTAAGATTGATTAAAGTAAGGTTTTTTATCTCGGTATAATATTGTAGAGAGAGAGAGCGAGAGAGAGAGAGAGAGAGGGATGCGTTGCAGCAATTTTTCTCTTGCACTGCATTCTCTTTTTGCAGCAGTTTCTCTCTCTTGCAACGATGTTGGTGGAGAGAGATGTATTTTTTAGCTTTATCGTTTTTTGGAGAGAGAGATGCATTATAACGATGTGAGAGAAGTGCATGTGTGCATGTTAATGAATAGACGAAGCATAATGCGGAGCAAATCAAATCGTTGTCGTAAAAAAAAAGTGAGCGTGAACTCCCAGTGAGAGTGAAAAAACATAAAAACTTTTATTAAAAATATTGCATCATGTCGCAAATTGATTTCATTATTGATATGGACGGTTTCAATGTAAACAAAAAATTTGTATGCAAAGAATTGGCGATTGTGAATGTGCACACAGGCTTCGCATCTCTGTATGAATTTGAACTAGACGTCCAATACAGCGATTTGAGTGAAGCTGATAAAAAGTCTGCATGGTACGTCTCGAATTTTATACATGGGATTCCTTACAGAAATTTTTCCGGACAAAAAAATTACAAGCAAAAAGATATTTGGTTACTAATTAAACTTTTTATTCGCGGCTACAAGGATCCCATAATCGCGTATAAGGGGGGCCATGTAGAAAGGGATTTATTGCGCGAAATTGGCGTTCACCATGTAACTTTAGAAACTTTTGGTTGCCTTAAATTCAAATTATTAATCGCGGACCCGAAATATGGGTCAATAGACCCGCCATGCAGGCTTCATTGTTGGACACCTAATTCAACCTCGAAGCGGAGGGTACAGCAGTACCATTGTGCCCTCAGCGAGATACGAATCTTCCGGATGTGGTACCTGGAAGATAAATTTTTTTTTTTAATAGAAAATTTATTTTAATATTTTTCATTTATGTTTAGCGCACAATGTCTCTATTGTTCCACCAATGTTCCGGCCGAATCGCGGACCGCGGGTCAACGCACGTTCGACTTTCGATGTACGCCGTCTCGCCGTTTTTGTCGAATAAACGGCGAGGCGGCAAGACAATAACACGATCGACGTGCGTTGGCCCGACCGTCAAACGCTCGCCTCGGCCTAAATGTATACGCGGTGTTTTTGCCTTAGGAGGCAATGACCGGCCTTCGACGCCTGACGATGCTTCTCCTTGAACATCGGCCAGGTGTCTATATATACTGCCGCAAATTTGATAACGGGGGATTCTCCAAGATATCGTTATCGCTTATAGTCAAGTTTAATTTAGCGCCCCTTGCGCCTATACGAAGCCGTGCTTCAATTTTATACTTCTTTCGAAGCCGTGCTTCAAATCATACGTCGAACGAAGCCGTGCTCCAAAGATTGTAAACCAAAGGACTGTGGAGTCCGAATCAATAAATCGTGTCGTTTCCTCACGACTTCCGGCGCTTTAATTTTGTGCCGTGCGCAACATTTCTGGTCCTTCGAGCCGGATCTGGAGACGATACAGGAGAGATAATCCATCTCCATCAGCAGCGTCGATCACGCAGTCGATCGACGCATACGAGTCCGCTATAAGAGCTGCTGGTCAAAATGGAGCAACTCATTAAGGAGCAAGAGCTCACCATCGGGGGACTTTGCCGGATCCTGCCCAATTTCAAGCGCCTGGGAAAGGCGAAATTCACAGAAGCCGCCGCCGAAGAGCGCCTCCGCCGCCTGCGGGCCGAGTGGGACGCGTGCCGACGCCTCCACCTCCAGTTGGAGCTGAAGGCCACTGCCGAAGAACGGGAAACCCGCGAGTACTTCAAGCAGGGGTACTTCGAGCGGGCCGAAGCAGAGTTCGAGCAGGCGAGTGATTTCTTCGTTGAACTGATCGCTTCATTTAGGAGCGGGGCGTCTGCGCTGGCTGACGCGAGCCAGACAAGGGAGCCCGAGTCCTGTAGCGCGCCCGTGGCGCAGCTACCGCGACTCCCATTGCCGAGGTTCGCCGGCTGCTACACGGAGTGGCCAAGCTTCTCGGACCAGTTTGAGTCGCTGGTCGTGAAGAACCGGACTCTTCACGACGTCCAGCGACTACAGTACCTCAAGGGTGCTTTAGAGGGAGAAGCAGCGTCCGAGATTGCTCACTACTCCGTGACAGCGGCGAACTTCGGCATCGCGTGGGCGGCCTTGGTCAGGAGGTATGACCGGAAGCGACTGGTCGTCAGTGCGCTCCTGTCGAGCTTCCTGACCCTTGCGCCGCAGACCCGCGATCGCGACGGTAGCGGTCTCGCCTTGCTGCGTCGTCGCACTAACGAGGCGTTGGCCCAGCTGCGAAATTTGGGGCAGCCGGCGGACCACTGGGACGACCTGCTGGTCCACCTAACGGTGGAAAAACTCGACCCGAAGTCGAGAGAGGCGTGGGTCCACGAAATCCGCGCCGCCGTTGATCCACCCACGTACGCCAGTCTCGACGAGTTCCTGGAGTATCGGGCCGGGTCCTTCGCGGAGCTTAGGATGGCTCCGGAGCCCTCGGCTACCTCCGCGGAGCGTAGGCCGGCCCGACCTCCACCACCGGTACGCTCCCACGCGATGGTGACGACGACGGCGAGCCGTTGCCGGAAGTGCGGCGACAACCACCCGCTGTTCCGGTGCCCTGCGTTCAGGGGCATGGCGCTCAACCTGCGCCGGGATTTCGTTAGGGCGCGCGGTTGCTGCTTCAACTGCCTCCGTTCGGGACACCCCGCGACATCGTGTCCCTCCGCGTCGCGCTGCTCCGTTTGTAACGGTTCGCACCACATCCTGATTCACCAGGATTCCGGGGTTGGTGGCAGGCCAGAGTCAACCGCGGTAGAACCCGGGCGGGAAACAGCGACGAATATCTCCGCATCGTCCGTGGTCCACAACTGCGTCATACGCTGGAGCGGGAGCAGGGCCGTACTGCTCGCGATCGCTCTAGTATGGGTAGAGACACGCGCCGGGGGTGGGGGGTAAGGCCGGTGAGAGCCTTGTTGGACCAGGGATCGGAGGCGACCTTCGTCTCCGAATCCCTCGTCCAGGCCCTCCGCATTCCTAAGCGGCTCGCGGCTATCACCGTGACGGGTGCGGCGGACGCGCCGGTGGGTCGCGTGACTTCGCGGGTCGATCTGGTCTTACGGTTGACCGGGCGCGGGAACGCTTCTATGCCGCTTTCCGCGTTCGTCCTCCGGAGACTTACCGGGTACGCGCCCAAGACGACCGTCGACATTCGCGTATACCCGCATCTGCAGGACCTCGTTTTAGCGGACCCTGATCCGACTAGAGATCTCCCTGTAGATCTCTTAATCGGGGCCGATCGTTACGGTGATGTGATCGGTCCCGGCCTGCGCCCCGGAACACCCGGCCAGCCAATCGCGCAGGTACCGTATTCGGTTGGGTCGTCTCGGGCGCCGCGTCGACACCCGCGAACGATCCCGATCCCTCCGTGGCGTCCCTGCACTGTCGCGCGGAGGAGAAGTTGGAGCAGCAACTGCGATTGTTCTGGGAGCTCGAGGAGGCGAGTCCCAAATCTGCCCTTTCCCCTGACGAGTCGAGGTGCGAGGAACATTTCGTCAACACCGTCTCACGGCGGGCGGACGGACGATACGTGGTTCGGTTGCCCCTGCGTACCGAACCACCCCTCGCTCTCGGCTCGTCAAAGGGCCGTGCCCTAGCCATGCTGCGTGGAGTCGAGCGGCGACTCAGGGGCGACAGTCAGTTGGAGACCGCGTACCGGGACTTTCTGGCCGAATATGAGGCCCTCGAGCACATGGAGGAGGCCCCTCAGGCACCGCGGGATGGCGCGGTGTTCCTTCCGCATCACCCAGTGGTCAAGCGTGGTGTGGACGGAGCGCCGCGCGTCCGCGTTGTTTTCAACGCCTCTAGCCCCTCTTTCAACGGACTGTCGCTCAACGATCACTTACTGACGGGGCCGAAGTTGCAGCGAGACATCTTCTCGGTACTGTTGCGCTGGCGAGTCCCGCGATTCGCCCTCAAAGCCGACATCGAGAAGATGTTTCGGCAGATCCGCGTGCACGAGGAGGACGCGGATCTGCAACGGATTTCATGGCGGCGTGGGCCCGACCAAGAGCCTCGCGAATTCCGGCTCACCACCGTCACATACGGAACGGCCTGCGCCCCATACCTGGCTCAGCGCGTCTTACTGCGGCTCGCCGAGGACGAGGGAGCGCACTTCCCTCGTGCACGAGCGATAATGCGCTCGAATTTCTATGTGGATGACGTTCTCTCCGGCGCTGACGGGATGGAGGAAACCATAGCCTGCCGTGACCAGCTCACACGCCTCCTAGGGCGTGGGGGCTTCAGGTTAGGGAAATGGGCAGCCAACACCCCTCTGGTGTTGGCGAATAGCCAGAAGTCGGCGGCGGTGGACCTCAGGGGGGCTGCCCAACAGCACCATCCCGTGTTGGGGGTGGATTGGAGTCCGGACTCCGACTCCTTCGGGTTCACCGTCGTCCCAGACTCCGCTCCGTCGGTTACGAAGAGAGCGGTGCTATCGGTGATCGCGCGCTTGTACGACCCGCTGGGCTGGGCGGCACCGGCAGTAATCAGAGCAAAAATATTGCTGCAGGAGTTATGGTCGGGGGGTGCGGATTGGGACGCTCCGCTCCCGGACGAGCTCAACCAGACGTGGTGCGAACACGTCGCCGAGTTACCGCTCTTAAGCGCCGCACGTGTGCCACGCTGGTTTGGCACCATTCAATCCCCGCGCGGGGGGAAGCGATGCGAGTTGCATGGTTTCGCGGACGCGTCTTCGCGCGCGTATGGTGCGGTGATGTACCTGCTAGCGCGCTAGGTGACCCTCGTCGCCTCGCGAACCAAGGTTGCTCCCGTCAGGACCGTCAGCATTCCGCGTTTGGAGCTTTGCGCGGCGGCTCTCTTGGCCGAACTATTGCGACGCGTCGCCGGCGAGATCCTCGAGGATCGCCTAGAGACCCACGCGTGGACCGATTCACGCGTGGTGCTCGCGTGGTTGGCCCGGACTCCCTCTACGTGGACCGTCTTTGTGACCAATCGCGTGGGCCGCATTCATGAACTATTACCGGGCACCCCGTGGCGTCACGTGCCCACACGCGACAATCCCGCGGATTGTGCGTCCCGAGGACTGCTTGCCGGCGAGTTGGTCAACCACCCCCTGTGGTGGACGGGACCCCGGTGGCTATCGGGGCCGCGGTCCGGCTGGCCGCAGCCGTCGTGCGAAGCTCCCCCGAGCATCGATCAGGAGCTACGCGTCCAGACGGCTCGCGTAAGTGGCGAGGAGGAGACCTCCCTGGCTCCCCTCGCGTCCAGCGTTTCGTCCTGGGCGAGGCTCCTGCGCGTCACCGCAAACTGCTACCGGTTTGTCGCGGCCCTTCGTCGAAGGAGGAATAGTCCCTCGGATTGCGAGACGCCGATGCGGCGGGCGAGGATCTTTGGCTCCGTTGGCTGCAGGGTGGCGCCTTCGCATCGGAGATACGCGCCGTCCGAAAGTCCCAATTCGTCGGGCGATCGTTGCCCTTGCGGCGGTTGAGCCCATTTCTTGACGAGGCAGGATTGCTCCGCGTGGGGGGACGTCTAGACAACTCGTCCCGCGCGTACGACGAGAAACACCCCATCCTCCTCCCGAAGCACCCAGTGGTGGATTTGCTGGTGGAGGCTGTGCACCTCACGGCCCTCCACAGTGGACCCCAGCTCACCTTGAGCGTGCTGAGGAGGACGTATTGGCTTCTGGGTGCCCGAGACACGGTCAGAAGAGTGACCTGGAGGTGCGTAGCTTGCGCAAGGCATCGCACATCTCCAGCGTCCCAACTCATGGGCACGTTGCCCTTATCACGGGTAAACCCTTCGCGGCCCTTCTTGCACGTGGGCGTCGACTATGCGGGCCCCCTCTGGACCCGCATGGGGAAGGGCCGGGGTTATCGGGCCTAGAAGTCATACATCGGGGTGTTCGTGTGCTTCGCGACCCGCGCGATCCACCTCGAGCTGGTGAGCGACTGCACCACGGCGGGCTTCTTGTCTGCACTGCGGAGGTTCGTCTCCCGTCGGGGTAGGCCCTCTGCTATTTATTCCGACAACGGAACGAACTTCCGCGGGGCCGCACGGGAGCCCGCAGCGATGGTTCGGGCGGTCCGCGACTCAGCCGAGGTATCGGACTTTCTCGGAGAGGCCGACATCGTGTGGCATTTCTCCCCACCCGGAGCCCCGCATTTCGGCGATTTATGGGAGGCGGGGGTTAAGGCAGTAAAACGCCACTTAGCACGGGTGGTTGGCCAGCACACCCTCACCTTTGAGGAGATGTGCACCCTGTTGTGCACCGTCGAGGCATGCCTTAATTCCCGCCTCCTAACACCGATGTCAAGCGATCCGACGGACTACGCGGCCCTTACACCAGGGCATTTCTTGACGTAATTAAATAAAGCGAGCGCAAGGTAGTCGGACAGAGAGGAAATGCGCTTATAGAAAACTAGACTGGCAAAGCGAGCTGTTCGCTCCCTGCCGAATTTCATATCTACAATTTTACGAATTGCTTGCTAGTTGCGTCTTTCCTCTGCAGTTAAGAAAAATGTAACACTGAGGTTCGCGTCGATGAAGGCGAAAAAAAGCGTTATTTTTCCCAATATATAAACTTTATTCAAACTCTATCTTAACTTATCGGTGGACGAATTAACAATTAAAATCTATTATTATAAACAAATATTTCGGTGAGATTTCGAGGTCTAAACAACACAATTAAATTAATCTGTAATCGAAAATAACAAACTCAAATAATCTTTAAAAAATTAACAAAAATAAATTATCCTCTTCTATGTAGGTATCGTTAAAAGCCTGTTCCATTTGCATCATCAAATCGCTTAGTTAACATCACGTGCTTGCAATTCCCGTTTTTAACATGATGGATCCTTTCAAACAGTGGAGAAGTTGATGATAAAATGATCGAAATATTTTCAAATTTGGCTAAAATTATCGCCATATCTCGAGCATTATATGCGCTCCAATAATTATTTGTGCATTTCTTGTGCAGCTCAAGGAAGAAATAACTGTTTCCACTATTAAATGATTTAGATGAATTGTAGGTGTTTTCACAAGCAGAAAAATCAAGAGCGAGCTCGTGGATTATAAAATTAATTGCTCCTTTAACCAATTGTTTTGGCAAAGATTGCTACGGCCTGCATGTTTGCTGTGCTTCTTCAATTTCACGTTTTTGAACTATAAAAGGAATTACTTGTACCACTTCTTCTATGTTCTTGCTATTTCTCGGGCTATCAAGATATTCTCTAGCTGTCACACTTACTTCTCTTTTATCTAGAAGATCCTAGAGCTTGTTGCTATTTCTACTACCTCCTTTGCTCTTACTCTGATTACTAGTACACTTCCGGGTTTTTCTCTTAGGATCACTTTGTTGTGAACTATCCCAATCTTGTCTTTGGCCCGTTTCTACTAGATATGCTAATCAGATAAATGGCTTAGATTGGTTATTCTATCTTCTACACCAATATTCTGCTCAACTAAGAAAGAAAAGGGGCTTTTTTAATTTTTTTTACTGTTTTATATAGTATATTAAGTATCGCATTCGGCGAGCTATTTTTTATAAGATTATTTAAATAATCTGTTTTATTTCCTGCCTTATCAAAGCAAAGACCATGCAACTTTTCAAAAGTATGGCAAGTACCAAGTCCTCCTCCATATAAAATCTTAGATAAATCCTTTGGCATAAAAAGCTCTTTCTCAGCTAAGAAATGATTTAAACAATTTTCTTTATTAAAACAAGATTTATGGAAATTTCTTAAAATGGAAGTAGCATTATCTTCTGTCATGGATAATATGTTAGATAAATTGCATGGCATAAAGCCTGCTTTATGGAAATCATTTAAAAGTTGTGTTTTGTTTCCATTCTCATCAAAACAAATATCATGAAAATCTTTTAAAGCAGTACAAATCTTAGTTGCTGCTCCGTGCAATATTTTAGATAAATTTTTTGGTGTAAAACCTTTCTTCTCAATTAAGAAACGATTCAAATACTTTTTTGTTTCGTTTATAAAACAAAAATCATGAAATTCTTTTAAACTATTCGCTGCTGCACTCAATATACCACATAAATCGCACGGCCTAAAATCCACATTGTAAAAATCCTTTAAAAGCTGTGTTTTCCTTCTTTTCTTATTGAAAGAAATATTATGCAGTTGTTTTAAAGTAAAAGAAGCACGAGCTCCTGTTCCACATAGTACAGAGGATAAGTTACTTGGTCTAAAACCTGCGTTGTAGAAGTCCTCTAAAAGCTCTGTTCTTTGTCCTTTGCTATTAAAACAAACACTGTGCAACTCTTGAAAAGCACCTTTAGCATTGCCTCCTGCTCTACTTAATATGCTAGATAAGTTATGCAATGTAAAGTTACTTCCCTCATCTTCGCCTTCAATAAAATGTTTTAAACGCTGTGTTTTATTTCCTCTTGCATCAAATCAAGAGTCACATAAATCTTTAAAAGCTTTTGCAGCGTTAGCTCCTGTCACATGCAAAATACTCGACATAGTAGCTAAATTTATTCTTTCCTTCTTTAGTAGCTCCAGACATATTTTTCCTTCTCCCATAATTGAGAAACTTAAAAATTGATAAAATGCAGATATTCCTTCTCTGCCAACTACACTTCTAGCAAATTTGATTTCTTCATCAATATTTTCGACAGTTTCCTGATAACTAGACCTATTATTTTTTATATCTTCCAAAAGTTTTTCCATTATTCCCTTAGTAATAGGGCCAAATTCATGAGATTCTAACCAACGTAACGCTATTTCATGTAATTCTTCGCAATTATACGGAACATTACCCTCATCTATCTCATTTCTAATAACACTGTTCAATTCTTCCTTGTCACACTGATTAACTGCAAGTATTAGTCTATCTAAAAATTTCTCTTTTATTTCTTTTTCACTCTCGCCAGAAAGTCTTCCATCTTCTTTTCCTTTCTGCCAAAAAGGTGGCAGCTTTAACAAATTTAAAAGTCTTGTCATTTCTTCTTGCGAAAATTGATAAAGATCATTCTCATTTATACAAAAACAATCTTTTAAAATCTTATATCCTTTTTTTAAATATTTATGTTATTAAATCGTAAAGGATAAAAATTTTTAGATCGTTCATATTTGAATTTCTTTTCTGCTGTAAGATTTAGGTCTGCATTAGTATAGATGACAAAATATTTTATGTTTTCATCCTTTTCTAATTTTTCAATGAAAAGAGTGAAGCACTTATTCACAGAAAATGTATTCTTTTGCTCCTGCCGTTTAGAAGGAAATAACTGATAATAACCAATACTATTATTTGTATTGTGAGGCTTTATACAAGTAATGCTATCTTTATAATTGATAGTGACGTCAACAGATATGCCATAGTTTTTTTCCTCAAAATTGATGAAAAAGATGTTTTTACGCAAGAACATATTGTGTAAGAAGGACATTAATAAATTGGATCCATATGTAATTTCAAATATATAACTTCCAAGTTTTCCATCTTTTTCTAAAGTTATTAAATCACGTAATACAATTTTTTGTAATGCTACATAACCGTCGTGAACTTTACTATTTTTTTCCATTTCACTTTTGATAATGCTGTTCAATTCTTCTCTATTAGGTTGATTAACTGCAAATACTAATTTATCCAAAAATGCTTCTTTTATTTCTTTCTAGGAATATTTTCTATCTTTTATTACTGTCCGCATAGTAGACGAAAATTCTAGTCTCTTTAAAAGTTCTTCTCTTATTATTTTATCTCGCGCAAATTGATAAAAACCACGCCCTTGTATATTATCATTTGTAAACAAAAAGTCTCTTAATATGATATCACATTCTTCCATGCTATCAATTTTAAAAGGATAAAAGTTTTTAAATCGTCCTCTTTTTAATCTTTTTCCTTTCGCAAGATTCAAGCCTGAATTAGTATAGGTAACAAGGTATTCTATATCATTTGATAAATCATCTGTCTTAGAGATTAGATGTTTAACAAAACTGTTAAGGTAACTATTAATGGAAAAACTTCGATTTTCTTTAGTAAATAATCTAGCATAACTAATATTATTATCTGTATAATATTTGTCTACATTTTCAATTTGTAGATAAATAGACTTCTTTTCTCGTAGCAAAGAACAATTTTACTAAACTTATCAATATCAGACTCTTCAAACGCTAACGATAATGAAATGAAGGATATTTATGTTTATATATGGACTTCCTTAGTAAGCAAAGAATCGACAAGTCTAATTGATACATAAGTCCAATCAATTGATGAGGAATACGTTGATAAGCATTACTCAATCCATCCCGTCTAGATCCATCTTGTAAATCATTAAGAAATTCCGAATCCTCATTGCTAGTATCATTTATATCAATGTGTCCCCATTTTGGTACCTTACTATCTTTGTCCTTAACAGTATGTTTATGTTTTTTAGAGCTTGTACCAATTTCACGATTTTCCTTACTTGTACTCCTTGAATGACCACTTTGTTTGTGTGAGTTATTTTTAATATCTCATAGTTGCATAGAAATGTAAGATTGGGAAATATTGTTCGAGTATGAATCTATCACATTACCACGAGCTTTCTCTCTAGAAACTTTCATGCTTCTCTTTATATCTTCTTCAATATTACTAAGATGTGGTACAAAATGGTTCCTGTAATTCATCATATAAATAATATTACACCTGGATCTACCTTACCTCATTTTTGCGCCATACTTTTCATATATCATTTTTCCTTCAATTTCAGGTCTTCCGCATAGAACATTTTTCAACATTAGATTTCTTATTTCTGGACCGGAAGCCATATTTTCAATATCTTCTGCAGTAAATTCAATGTGTGAAATATATTCACAAAGTTTTCATATTCTCCTCTTAAAGCATTACCCAAACACGAGCCTTTCTTTGACTGATTAACTTGTTGCGCATATTGCTTGCAACTTTCCTGTAAAGACTTTATACTGAATCCTCTACTACCTGTAATCAGATCCTCAAAAAAACAATCTACTTTTCCCACAGCAGCTCCTATCTAAAGTCTTCAGGCAATTTCTTTCTTAATGTTTCCAAAGGTTGATTAAGCTTCTCTCTTTTCTGTTTATCCTTTACATTTTTCATCTAACTAAAAATGAAAATAGTTTCTCTAATAACAAATCATTTTAGAGCAGCAGCATCAGATGGTAGATCTGGTAATCCATTTAATCCAAACATATCAAATCTACTATATTAACCAGCAGGAAAAATGATTAAAGATTATAATTAAAGACATTATTTTATGTCGAATAATATCACTTTAATTAGTATATACTTTCATATTGAGGAGGTGGGATCGGCGACGGGAAGAAAGAATCGAACCCGGTTACAATCGGACTACTTTTATTTGCAATGACGCCGGTACAAAACTCGCGATGCTCGCGTACCGTTCCCGACGAGGGTTCTTACCGAACTATCCCATTCGCTCACCGATGCATCCCATCCAGATCATTCTTTCTCATTCTCACGGTTCGCTTTCACTCTATTCTGACTAGACGCATTCATTCTACGCGACATTCAAACCAATCGTCTAGACATTGGCTCGACGCTAACGCACAGCATGCAGCCCGGTCCATTCGTCCAAACATTCTTTCGCCTTAAAACTAAACACATGGCGGAGACGTGGCGCCGGCTTGTCGCCGCCACAATATATTTTATCATTAAATTAAGAATATGGTTACTTTTGTTTAAATCAAAACAACTACTGTGAGAACTGTTTCTAGATCAAGATTTAGAAAGGTTTCAACTACTTGTATTATTCTGCCTCTATTGCTCTCTCTTTCGATGATTAGAGGAACTTGCCAGACAAATATTATCTGAAGCAGAACTACATACTAAAGGAGATGATAAAGATTATTCCAATGGCAAGGGAGAAAGAGTACTGAGAAATTTCTTTGAAATTCTTTTTAATCTCTTTGAAGTAGATTTGGATCTGAAAGTCTACCAAATGCTCAAAGAGAAGATCGAAACAAACCTGATTGCTGTAACAATGAAGTTTTTGCATGATAGGCTTAAGAAATTAATCAAAAAGATTTCCAAATATGATGATTTGTGTTGGGACAAAAGGTTGGACAGAAGAGGAGGTTGCAAGACCAAGATTGCAGAATCTATAGCCTACGTCAATGTTAGAAAAATAATATACGTTGCGCGGTTTTTGGAGTGTGAAAGGGGGATAGACGCATCGATACGGTTTCTCTCTCTCTCTTCCGCTTGGTCCGCTATGAACGAAGCGCGGTTTTTGGGAGTGAGAGAGAGATGGGGGATAGATGCGTCGCAACGGTTTCCGTCGCACACGACGAATGCATCGCATTTGTAACGAGCCTGGAGACGATTTCTAAGCGGTCTTCTTGTCTTATTGAATTTAATCATGTGGCGTTCTTTTATCACGCTTGCATTTTTACATTGTAGGTAATGTTTTGGAGTGAGAGAGCGAGAGAGAGAGGGGTAGATTAGAGAGGGGGCGCTTGCATTTTTACGACGTTGTGGAGAGTGAAGAGCGCGTGCGTGCACTTCTGAATATGAATTATTTGAATTCGAATTGTGCGTTCGCTACATGGATTTATCCAGAAGCGATCAGAAGTCTGCATGGCATGTCTCGAATTTCGTGCACCGGATTCCATTAAAAAATTTCCAGGGAAAAAGTATTATCAACAAGAGGACATTGGCATTATTATAAAAAATTTCGTTCGAGACTACAAAGATCCCGTCGTCGCGCACAAAGGTGGGCATATTGATAAGGATATTTTAAATAAAATAGGAGTTTGCAGTTTCAATTTGGAATATCTCGGCTGTCCGAAATTCAATTCATTTATCGCGGAACCGATGTATCAAGAATACCACGTACCATGCAGGCTTCATTGCTGGACGCGAACTTGGAAAGAGAAGATTCAATATCATTGTTATTTGAGCGAAGTTCGTGTATTTTGGATGTGGCTAATGAAATCGAAAGGTAACACATTTTTTTTCTTTTTTTTTAGTTACAATTATTTTTTATTTCTATCGTGCTTTTTTGTAGAGAGAGAGAGAGAGAGAGAGAGAGAGAGAGAACGTAGGAACGTAGGAACGTATTGATTATCGGTGCGAAGAGGACAGGCATCGCAACTTATCTGATAGAGGATGATTTCGTGGAATGCTTCGCGTGCGGCATAGAACTCTATTGTCTATTTAATAGAGCACATGAGGCCGTGGCCTGCTCTTGACTGTACGAAGCGTGATATCGCTTATGACAGTCGATGTTAAATCAGCATAAATCCTAATTGACTTAAAGTTGATAAAGCAATAATTTTTTTAATATTCATCTCAAAATTAGCTATTATTCCAGATATAAATATTGTAAAACTAAAAATTATAAATATATTGTTACGAATTACTACACTTCTCCCGCGTCGCGGCATTTTATTTACAATAGAGAACACGAACTATAATACAACTGAATTAGATTATGTTAGAGATCTTTGAATTAGATGGTGTTGATCGCTCGACGGTCCGATCCCGACTCTTCGATTGTCCGTTGATAAAACACCTCCGTGGCAACCCCTCTCTTCTATTTTTCTTTATGGAGTTGCTCACAACAGGGCAGTTTCACATTACAGCGACTTGATTTGGACAAGTCGCCGTAACATTGCCCTCCTCGCCGAATGAGCGGCCGTCCCGGCCGCGGCAAATTTCACTTGTGTTGACCAACGACAATCGAACCGTTAATCCTGTCAGCTTCAGTCCTATAACCTCGAACTATCGTTCCATCGGACAACTGACAGGTAACCTCCACCGCAAGTACTTCTGTCTGAAAAGTAGGTAAACAAGGAAAGAATGTAATTAGTTACCCAGGTGGCCTTTTCCAGACAGTTTACGTCCTGACATTTGTCCTCCGTCTCAAGGGAAAACCACCAAAAAAAAACCTTGAGCAGAACGTCAGTACTTCTACGACGCGTACAGCTCTAATCTCTGTCGCTCACCCTTCCTCTTAATTCTTCGTTTTGCGGCTTGAGCGTTTCTTTCTTGAAGAAGTTTTGAGAACTTCTCACTTGCAGACTTCCCGGGAGTTCCCTGCTCTGATCAATCACCAAAACTCTTCCCCGGATGCACCTCCAATCACCACAGGATACTACCTGCAGTAATATGGGATCCGGTGCATCTCATTTTGTGGACCAGTCAGGAAAGGGTGTACCCTCCTGAGAACACGTCCTCACTCCCCAATGGGAGGACGTGATCTTCCAGAGGATACAACTTCCTTCCCCCATCGAACCGTTTCTTCCACAAATGGAAAGAGCTCAGCGTGTCAGTACACAGATCACTCCCTCGTCTTCTGCGAAGAAACGTCCTCTTCTTGGGTGAGAGACAGTCAAAGGCTTCTGTGTACAGCGTCGTAGCGAGCCAAGCGGTTAACGTGTACGATCTTCGGTTTCGACTTCGGAGAACGAGTTACACAATAGATAATGTCATTCAGGCGGTCCTGCACCAAATAAGGACCTTCCCACGCGGACTGCAACTTGGGACATTTTCCTTTCGTCCTTCGTGGTTGGAACAGCCATACTTTCTCGCCTGTAGCAAACGTAATTGAATTAGCGTAAACATCATACCAAGATTTCATTTTGTCTCCGCTAATTCTCAGTCTCTGGCGAATAAATTCATGAATTTTAGCCAGTCTGATACGCGTTTGCTGAACAAACTCGTCCTCCTCATATCTTCATTCAGGCGGGAGTCCTCTCTGAAGATCCATTGGAAGTCGAAGCTCTCTACCAGTGAGAATCATCGATGGAGTGTTCTTCATTGTCTCGTGTCTGCTTGAGCGATAGGATAGTAAAAATAACGGTATCCAATCGTCTCAATCCCGTTGATGATCCGCTACAAACATTGACAAATACTGCAGCAGAGTCCGAATCAACCTCTCCACGAGCCCATCAGATTGTGGATGCAAAGGAGTAGTGCGAGTCTTCTTAATACCAAGCAGCACCATCAACCGCTTGAAGACCGCCGACTCAAAATTTCTCCCCTGATCCGAATGAAGTTCCAACGGTATGCCATGACGACTTACAACTTCTGTAAGAAGGGCCTTCGCAACAGTCGTCGCGCGCTGGTCCGGCAACGGAACTACCTCCGGCCATTTCGTAAAATAATTCACAACGACCAGCGCATACTTGTTACCAGCCGCAAACTTCGGAAACGGTCCCACAATGTCGAGCGCTACCCTTTCAAACGGCGCCCCGACATTATAAATCTTGAGAGGTCCATGTCCCCTCTCCCTCGGACCTTTCCTTGCGACACAAGTATTACATCGACGACACCAGTCTTCCACATCCTTGCGATTATCAGGCCAGTAAAATTTTCGACGTACCCTGTCCAGAGTTTTGTTCACTCCGAAATGGCCACCCGCCGGTGTATCATGACAATCTGTCATCACCGAGCTTACCATTTCTCTTGGAACCATCAGTAACCACTTGTTACTTTTTCCATCAGGGGATTCCCACTTACGAAACAGTAGATCCTCGTACTTCCAAGGAATCCCAGATTGATACGAGATATTTAATTCTCGTATTCCTGTCCAATCGGGCCTGCTACCCTCTTTTTTTCTTGACAGGATGAAACCAATTTCCTCATCCTCCTCCTGTTTTCTCCTCCACTCTTCAAAATCAAATGTTTCGCAGAGTGTCCGCAGAACTACGTCTCCATTTTCTTCCGTCTTCTCCTCCAGGCGCTTGCATCGCGCACAATCCTGCGATTCGCAAGGCCTGCGAGAAAGACCGTCCGCGTTCTGATGGAGTCTTCCTTCCCGGTGTTTCACCTCAAAGTCATATCCCTGAATCCGCTCGATCCAACGTGATACATGTCCTTCCGGATTCTTGAAAGACAGCAACCAACGTAAAGCAGCGTGATCGGTCCTCAGAAGGAATCTACGCCCATAAAGGTAATGATGAAAATGTTCAATAGATTTCACTATCGCTAATAGTTCCTTCCGAGTAACGCAATAATTCTTCTCAGCTTTTCTTAGCGTCTTGGAGAAGTAGGCGATTACTCTCTCCCGACCTTGCTGAATTTGAGAAAGAACTGCTCCAATTGCAAAATTTGAGGCATCCGTGTTCAAAATGAATTCTGTATTAACCGACGGATAAGAAAGAATGGGTGACTCCATCAATTTCCTTTTTAAATCCTCGAACGAATGTTCCGCTTCTTCCGTCCACACGAAGATTTTCTCGTTCTCGGTCAAACGATGCAAGGGCTTCGCAATATCGGCGAAATTTTTAACAAACTTCCGATAATAAGTGCAAAGACCCAGGAAACTCTTCAGCTCGGTCTTACTTTTCAGCACCGGCCAATTCTTTACTGCATCCAATTTTACAGGATCAGTTTGTACACCCATCTCGGATACTACGTGTCCAAGATATTTCACTTCTTTGCAGTAGAAATTACACTTCTTCGGGCTTATCAGCAAGCAAGCTTTCCTTAGGCGAGCAAGTACCTTCCGCAGACGTTGTACTTTCTCTTCAAAACTTCTACCGAAAATTATGATGTCGTCGAGGTATACCAAACAAATTTTCCAGTTTAACCCTCTTAAGATGTTGTCCATTAGACGTTCAAAGGTAGCTGGTGCGTTACAAAGACCAAATGGCATGACTTTGAACTGCCATAATCCAGTACCCACACAAAAGGCAGTCTTTTCCTTATGTTACAGGATCCATGGATATCTGCCAATATCCACTTTGTAAGTCGATCGTCGAGAACCAACAGGAGCCATCCAAAGCGTCCAGCGTATCTTCTATCCTTGGAAGGGGGTACGAATCTTTCTTGGTGATATTGTTCAGACGCCTGTAATCCACGCAAAATCTGATGGACCCGTCCTTCTTCTTGACCAATACCACGGGTGAAGACCAGGGGCTTTGAGACTTTTCTATGACTCCTTGTCGTTCCATTTTCGACAATAATTCATCTACCTCTGAACGTCGATGAAGAGGTAATCGTCGGGGTGCCTGTTTTATGGGAAGACTGTCACCGGTATCTATCTTGTGACATACTACGTCACATTTTCCCACCTCTTCGGAATCTTTCGCAAAAACATCTGCAAATTCTGTCAATAACTCGGCAAAAGTTTTCTTTTGCTCTGCGGACAGGTTTATAGAACATCTCTGATGAAGATCCTGAAGATGATCCGGTACTAATGTATTCCTGTTTTTCTTTATCTCCTTCGTAGCCGAATCTTCTCCATACTTCAGCAACGGCACTTGCATTCCTTTCAAATGAAGAACCTCGTTTGTAAAGTCCAGTTGACAGGCATGCTTTTTAAGAAATTCGATTCCCAAAATGCATTCTTCCTTCATACTGACGAAGAAGAACTCTTCTTCGGTCTCGACTTCTCCAATAGAAACAGGTAGATGCTTTTTACCAAAAATCGGTAATCTCTGAACGGAGACTGAAAAAATCTTCACTCCTGTCATACTCGCCGAACTATTCTGCCTTGTAGCATAAGTTTCCCGTAGAAGGTTAACCGATGAGCCCGTGTCCAAGATGATTTTCCTTTTCTTCGCTCCAACGATGCCTTCGACGAAGAAAATCCTTCGCTGAATAGGTTCCAAACGCAGCACGACAGGGGGAAAAACGGAAGATGAAGTCGGACTATCCCCCATTATACCGACTTCTTGAAGTTTCCCTGCGAAGTCTCCTTCCTTATTTTCTTTAAACAATCCCGTTGGAGGTGGCCCTTCTTTCCACAGCTCCAGCAATGCGGCAACTCCCGTTGATGTCCAATCATTCGTTCAGAATGCCGTTCAGCCGCACGTTCCAGCATTCCCTCGGAAGTAAAGGGACGTTTTAAATTCCGTTCACTCGTTTGTGTTTTTTGAGAGCTTAATTTATTGAGAGCTTCCATCTCCAGAGCTCTGGTCACCGTAGCTCTAAGAGATGTAAAACTTTCATATCTCAACATTCTCTTCATCTCTTCATTGGCCAACGCCGTCACAAACTGAGAGGCGGCCAAACGATCCCGAACATCCATTGGACATTCCGAGAAAGCGCATTGCGCCAGCCTCTCAATCTCCGTGGCCAATGCAGAAATTGACTCCCCTTGTCGCTGTTTATAATTTTGAAAAAGAACGTAATTTAGCTTCGAAAAGTTTTTTCGACCAAACCGAAACTCGATTGCCGAAACTATTTCTTGGAAGTCGAAATACTTATCGGCGGGAAGAG
Source organism: Megalopta genalis (assembly GCF_051020955.1). Lineage (NCBI taxonomy): Eukaryota > Metazoa > Arthropoda > Insecta > Hymenoptera > Halictidae > Megalopta > Megalopta genalis. The sequence continues at coordinate 101,996 of NW_027476291.1, forward strand.
AAGTCAGTACTCCTCGAGCCGGACCATCCAACGAAGCAATTAAAGCCGCAGCTTTCTTTGCTTCGTCCCAGCCATTTACATTCGCGACCATTTCAAATTGAATTCGGTACTCATCCCATGACGTGGAACCGTCATAACGTGTCGGCTTCACGGAATATCCTAATCCAGTTACGAAGCGTGTAGATTCACGACACGCAGGCAAGGATGGCACCGACTGTGAAGCAAATACAGGAACACTCGGGTACAGGAACATACAGGTACACTCGCGTTATATACACTATTAACATTATTTACAACAGTGTCCGCACTATTTACACGCGCCTCCGAGTGTTCCACAGACGAGAATGCCGCAGAATTTAAGACAGAATATCGCAATGAATCCGATAGCACCTGGCATTGGTTCTCGATCCTTGCTATCCTCTCTTCCATGCGAGCCTCTCGTTCGGACGCAGCAGCCTGTTCCCGTTCCTCGCGCTGAAGCCTGTCCGCTTCCAGTCGCGCCTCGAACTGCCTCTGCTGCTCCTGCAGTTGCTCGCATAATTCTTGTCGGAGGTTTGAAAACAGGATCTCCAATGCCGGCGTGACATTTTCGATCGATTCTTCGATCCCGGACGAGCCCCCAATGTTACGAATTACTACACTTCTCCCGCGTCGCGGCATTTTATTTACAATAGAGAACACGAACTATAATACAACTGAATTAGATTATGTTAGAGATCTTTGAATTAGATGGTGTTGATCGCTCGACGGTCCGATCCCGACTCTTCGATTGTCCGTTGATAAAACACCTCCGTGGCAACCCCTCTCTTCTATTTTTCTTTATGGAGTTGCTCACAACAGGGCAGTTTCACATTACAGCGACTTGATTTGGACAAGTCGCCGTAACAATATATATTATTAAATTACTATTATTAAAAAAAACTATTAAAGCGAATAAATAAATATGTAATGTGCAAGCTGTAACTAATGTAGAAGAATGAACTAAAGATGAAATAGGAGTAGGAGCAGTTATTGCGGCCGGTAATCATGAAGGAAATGGTAACTGAGCTCTTTTAGTAATAATTGCTAATAACAACATAAACAAATATAAAAATCTTAACCTATATAATAATAAATGTCAAGAACCATAAATAGAACTAATACCAATTGATACTAAAATTCCTACATCACCCACCCGATTGTTTAAAATGGTTAAAGTTCCAGAATTTAAACTATTTTTATTTTGATAATAAATTACTAAACAATATGAAATAAATCCCAATCCATCCCAACCTAATATAACTCTTAATATTCTAGGACTTAAAATTATTAAACACATTGATAAAATAAATAATAATAATAAATAAATAAAACGAAGTAAATAAATATCTATTTCTATATAATTTACTGAATAAAGTATAATAAAACCTGAAATAAATAAAACGATTCTACTATATATTAACCCAATTCAATCCAAATATAATAAATAACTAAATTTTGTAGAAACTAAATTATTAATCACTCACATTCACACAAATAATATTATAAATTTAAATATTTCCATGAATATTCTAATTAAAAATAATAAAAAACTTAATATAAATATAATTAACCTAAAAATAATTAAAAGATTTATAATTTGAAATATATACATATTTCTTTGAATTCACAATTCAAAATTTTTATTATAAACTATTTAAATAAAATAAATCCAAATTTAAAAATATTAAATTCAAAGGAATTCAATGTAAAACTAAAACTAAATAATCAATATATTTCCCACCCTTAATTTTTATATAATAATTTATTTCCCCATGTTGGCTATAATAATAAATATATAAAGAATATGAAAATCTGAAAAAACGTAACAATATTAACAATATGATTAAACAATTACTTCATATAATTAATCCTATTAATATTAAAATTTCACTAACTAAATTCAATAAAATTGGGCTTGCTATATTTGAAGAACAAAATAAATATCACATCAACCGTATTTTAGGTATATAATTTAATATCCCCTTATTAATTACTATCAAACGTCTATTACTTCCTTTATAATTTACATTAACTAAATAAAATAAACCAGAGAAGAACATAAACCATGCCCCACTATTATAATATAATAACCTTTCATTCTCTCCAAATGAAATGTTAATATCCTACTAACTAATAAGCCTATATGAACAACTGAAGAATATGCAACTAAAAGTTTTATATCAAATTGCCGTAAACAAATTAATCTTAAAATGATTGAACCTACTAATCTATAAATAATAATTCACACACCACAAATTTCTAATCAAAAATCAAAAACTGTTAACATACGTAATATCCCATAAGTTCCTATTTTTAATAAAATTAAAGCCAAAATTATGGACCCAAACACTAACTATAATATATAAACACTATAATTATAAATCATCCAATCATCCATGAAACATGAATAAAGGAATTTTAATTAAAAATGATATAAAAAATATATATATAACATTTCATTAACATCATCTTCCAATCAAATAAATTCTAAAAAATCTATTGATATAGTTATCATTCCATCATCAACTACAAATATAAAAATTAATAAAGGTAAAGAAAAATATAAAGTATAAAATATTATATAATAAGAGGCTTCTAACCGACTAATCCCATGCCCTCATTTTACAATTAAATAAAAAATTAATAATAGTCTAATTTCAAACCTTAGATAAAAAAAATATTAATTTAATGAAAAAAAATATATTATTAACCTCATTAACAACATTAATAATAAAAGTATACAAACATTTAATTTTTCACAGTCTAGAAATAAAAAAATAATTCAAAAAATTCATAATCTTATAACGACTAAAACAAAAGATTATTCATGAAGCCCAAATGTAAAATACATAAAAGAATAATTAAAAAAATAATTAAAACCAAATAACAATAAAAGCCTTAATAATACTAAAAAATTTCCAAAATAAACTATTATTGATTTTTGTATTTTCATAATATTCTTAAATTTAAAATTTTTAATCTTTGATTACCTTTCTCATAAATCAATCTAATTAATAATGTAATACCCACAACTCTCTCACAAACCCCTACTACTAATAAATAAAGAAATAAATAATCATTCCCTTCAATTGATTCAATCATAAACCTTATTATTAATAAATATATTAAAATAAAGTCATATCTAATTAATAATATAAAAAATCTTTCCTTAAAATTATATAAAATTGAAAGTGTTTAAAAAAATATAATTAAATTAAATCTTGTTAAAACTTGTGTATTTCATCCAAAGCGACGTGCGGCATTCTCCATTGAATTTTATACAAATCCAGGACAGGTTTCGCATTGTCGGACCAGCTTCATAACGCGTTAGCGTCGTTGCGCGTACGAATCAAAATCAATCCGTGCCGAGCATTTATTACAACGCGTTTGTAATCTTCGCAGAAGCCTAGCAATGTGTTCATAGGCACGCAAAAGTTGAAATGTAGCAAATTCGTAGGCGTTGCGGTGAGAGTTTCCCTCCGTTGATCATCGTTTCTCTATGTTGAAATTTGCTAATTGTTTATTTACTAATAATACAATACAAATATGATACAGTGTTTAATAAAGCATCTAGCGGATATAAAATGTACTTTGTGTGAAGAAAAGTGACTGTATGTGAAGTCGCGGAGATACTGTCTGACAGATCGTCTTCTAGGCTGACGAACGCCTCTGTAGTTCTATGGGAAGTAGCTTGTCGCACTGGAACGTGCGGTCCTTTTATACTATTCCTTCAGAAGGTCGGGCTTGTACCTGCATTTATGAACCTCGGGGTTGTACCTTTATTTATTGCCCCTGTAGACATGTGTATGTGTATGTGTGCGAGTATCGTTGTATATACCGACACCCTTCCTCAACGATAATCACACCAGCCGTAATTTATTGATTGATTAAACCACATTTTTCAGACATATTCTTTAACTTTATTCTATTTAAGGCCTTGGTTAACATGTCCGCTGGCATCTGGTCTGTGGGACAATATCTGTAGTCGACAATTTCTTGATTCGTCAAATCCTTTATGAAGTGAAACTTCGTGTCGATATGTTTTGTCCTGTGGCTGAATTTCTTATTAAATGTGAGCTTAAGGCAGCTCTGATTGTCCTCATATATAATCATTTTTTCTTGATTGTTCCCTAAAAAGTCTTTCAGCAATCGATCTATCCATAGCCTTTCTCCAGTAGTTTTTATTGGATCCAGCTAAAGCCTCCATTATGCTCCTTGGTTCATTATCTTCAGCTTTCACCATGTTTAATGTAGCCATGTATCGGTCTGGCGGTACACCCCTATTTGATCTCTCGGAACGTCTGCATTGATCGAGTTTCATGATCAATCTGTCCACTGTATGTAGTATCGGTCTCATCGATAGACTCTATACTTGATTGCGTATCTGATGCTTCTGATTCTTCTTGGTGATGTTGTACTTGTTGTATCTCTTTATGAAAATCTGTATTTCCTGAAAGAATTACTTCATCACAAGCTGTATGAGTTGGAGATTCTTTTTCGGTTATTTTATCGAGAAAAGTTACATCTCTCTCTCTCTCTCTCCCTCTCTCTCTCGACTGGTTTTCACTCGATTTGTCTTTAAATCTAAAAGCCTATATGCTATAGATTCTTCCGAGTAACCAACGAATGTATATTTCTCGGCCTTATCATCCAACTTTTTTCTTTGTTCTTTATGCACAAGAACATATGCATCGCAACCAAAAATATGTAAGTTGCTTACATCGGGCTTCTTTGAGTGCCATAACTCATATGGGGTTTTTTCTTTTGCTTTTGTCGGCAATCTGTTTTGTAAGTAGTTAGCTGTATTTACAGCTTCACCCCAATATTTTTTTTCGAGATTTGCATCGAGTAGCATGCACCGTGCCATTTCAATCAATGATCTGTTTTTTCTTTCTGCTACTCCATTTTGCTGTAGTGAATAAGGAGCCGTATACTGCATCTTGATACCTTCATTGTTTAAATACATCGTTAAGTCCTCATTGATGTATTCCCTTCCTCGATCAGATCGTATTATTTTTGGCTTCCTTTCAAACTGCGTCTTTACCGTCTCAATAAACTGTTTAATGAAGGACGCGGCTTCATTCTTTTGACTCATAAAATAAACTGTCGTATACCTGGAATAATCATCTATAAGAGTCAATAAATACCTTTTCTGACCTGGTGTTACTGTCTGCATAGGTTCACAAACATCTGTATGTATTAAATCTAATACTGCACGTGATTTATTGCTGGATTCTTTGGGAAAAGGTTGACGTGCCATTTTTCCCTTTATACAGCATTCACAATTTTCCCTTTTTCCACAGTCTCTTACCTGGATACCTGTGGCTAATCCTTTTGTAGCCAAATCCTTAATTGCATTTAGCTCTCGGTGCCCGAAGCGCCTGTGCCACACATGTTGGCAATTGTCCCCATGCTTCGTTTTTATGGCTTCATTTGCTGCGCAGGCCCTTTCAGCTGTCTGTACCTGGTATAATTCCGGGGAAAGCCTTGCTATTGCCTGTAATTCCCCATTTTTGGTTATCTGGCACTCATTTTCTTCAAATACAAGTTTATAGCCTTCTTTTGTCAGCTTTTTCACCGACAATAAATTAGACCCTAGGCCCGGTACGTACAGGACATCGCGCACATTCATTTCAAAGATTTTTCCGTTACCAACTGCACACTTTATGACACCTGAACCGATGCCTTTCACTTCAGCGATATTTTCATCGTCGGCGAGCCATACATTGCCCTTTTTCTTCGGATCTATATGACTGAAAAAATGCATGGTTTTTACCATATGACTCGTAGCACCCGAGTCGACAAACCATATATTTTCTTTATTTTCTGCAGCTTTCACACGGAAACACGTTTCACCAGATATTTTTTCATCTTTCACTAAAATGCAGTAATCTTGAGAATGATTCTCTGAATTTTCGTGTGACACTTTATTTGCTTTCTCTTGTTTCTTCTGCCAAGCCTTGTATTTTATGCATTCAGGTTTGAAATGCCCAGGTTTCTGACAGAAAAAGCAACTCTTCTTGTTCTGCGTCGCACTTCCATTTCCTTTATGTATTGTCTCCATGGCTGTATCGTTACTCCGGTAACTCTCTTTTACGTCTTTAGCTCCACGACGTCTTTTGTACTCGTCGATCAGCTTACTCTTCACGAATTGAGATGTTAAGTCCTTTTCAGGCCTACTCTCTAATGCTGTGACAAGTGTATCGTATGACTCCGGAAGACTTCCTAGTAATATTGCCGCGATGAGCTCATCTGGCAAATCTAGTCCAAGAGCTATCAACTGGTTTATATTATTTGACATTGAAGTGATATGCGCCTCCATATCACCGTCTTCTTTTAGCACAGCTCTACATATTCGTTTGAGTAACAATACCTTGCTTGTCAATGTTGCCTTTTGGTGGTATCCTTTAAGTGCGTCCCATGTCTCTCGTGCTGTCTTGGCGTTCCTTATGTGCAACAGCTGATCGTCTTCTACGAGAAGTCCGATCGTTGCACGTGCCTGATCATCCTTTTGAGACTATGCTACATCCACCGGCGTAGGCATTTCTTCCTTGAATTGAACAACTTCCCACAATTTTTCTTTAATCAGCAGGAGTACCACCTTATAACTCCATACTGCGTAATTTTCTCCGTTGAGCTTCTGGATGGCAAATCGAAATCCTGTACCGTCTGCCATTGTAGAATAAACTTTATCATTTCACCTTTTCTTCACGAAAAAAATTGGTTGTTTCACACCTTTTTGTATTATCCTTATTACACTTTATTCACACTAGAGACTGGGCCCATTACCTGTTGGAATTTGCTAATTGTTTATTTACTAATAATACAATACAAATATGATACAGTGTTTAATAAAGCATCTAGCGGATATAAAATGTACTTTGTGTGAAGAAAAGTGACTGTATGTGAAGTCGCGGAGATACTGTCTGACAGATCGTCTTCTAGGCTGACGAACGCCTCTGTAATTCTATGGGAAGTAGCTTGTCGCACTGGAACGTGCGGTCCTTTTATACTATTCCTTCAGAAGGTCGGGCTTGTACCTGCATTTATGAACCTCGGGGTTGTACCTTTATTTATTGCCCCTGTAGACATGTGTGTAGACATGTGTGTGTATATACCGACACTGTATATCCAGCCCGCGTTGGACAGCGCGTTGCTCTTCGTAATGTTCAGACTGATGTAATTCTTCAAGGTCGTCGTTGTACCGGGATTTCTGGACCGATCGATTTCCACTCCGATCAGTTCGTAACGTATCTCGTCGAACATAAACGCTACCGCATTGTTCTCTAGAGCCACCGTGACGTTGGTCGATCCTCCCGGTAGGCTGAGTCTTCCATCCACGTATAGGAAGCTTTTACACGGAAGAGTGTACAAGTCTTGATGTTGAATGGGTCTTCTTATCTCACCACTGTGAGGAGGTGGGATCGGCAACGGGAAGAAAGAATCGAACCCGGTTACATAGTCTCTAGTGATTTTACATGCAGCACCTGCCCAAAGGCTTATCCACACGGCCCCCATGGGCGCGGAATTGAGATACGCTCAATAAGCGCGCTCCCACATGCCAAGCCATGCAGGAGCTACCAGTTACTACGAGGACGCGGACTCTCGTCAGCAGACAACTGGTGGTGCCGAGCCCTTTCTATGCTCTACCGGCTCAGCAGGTCGGTTCCCGAGCTGAATGCCGCAGCTCACCCTCGAGGCCCCCGACAACTTTAGGGTGAGACATAACGAGGAGGGAGGGAAGAGGTAAGGAAAGGAAGGGAAGGAGCCTCTGGCCAACTTTAGCCGTTTACCACTGCCCCCTCGATGGACCTACCCACTGCCGGCCCGAGGTATCCCGGGCCAGATGGCCGGGACCTCGTGGGCACGCCGACACCCGAGGTACCAGTATTTAGAAGGCCGACTGGTAGGACCAGTCGTAGCTACGCTACTACCATGTTCGGAGACACCGCATCTCCAGCACTGGTCGGCTAGCGCTTCGGGGTCGTGTAGTCGCTACTCTACAACGCCTAGTACTTAAGGAATCAGCAGAATAGGACCCGGCAAGCCGTATCCTACCCGCCTTTCTGCCTGTGTTCAGCGCCCTGCGCCACGAACCCGGTTACAATCGGACTACTTTTATTTACAATGACGCCGGAACAAAACTCGCGATGCTCGCGTACCGTTCCCGACGAGGGTTCTTACTGAACTAGCCTTTCGCTCACCAATGCATCCCATCCAGATCATTCTTTCTCATTCTCACGGTTCGCTTTCACTCCATCCTGACTAGACGCATTCATTCTACGCGACACTCAAACCAATCGTCTAGACATTCGCTCGACGCTACCGCACAGCATGCAGCCCGGTCCATTCGTCCAAACATTCTTTCGCCTTAAAACTAAACACATGGCGGGGACGTGGCGCCGGCTTGTCGCCGCCACAACTGTTTCCAAACGTTGTGTTGGCGTACGGATTGTAGGTGTGCAGATCGATCGTAGTTATTCGATTGTCGAAGATTGGTGTCTCAGAGATGTTCAAAACGTCGTCGGACATGGCAGTGAAGCGAGTTCGATTACTTGGTAACGATGAATCCCAAAGATCGCAGATATTCCACGTTTCGGTTAGATTCCTCGTCTTCTTCTTCTCCTTATTGTTGTTGTTATTTCGAAACGACGCGCCGTTTTTTATGTTCGACGTATATTCGATATCGTATTATTATTATTATGAATTAACATAACGGCTATGTCAAGGTTATGAGACGATTCGACGAACGTGCAGCCGTACCGTGATTTCTTCGTTTCGAAAATCAATCAAACGTCCAGACTGGTCCACGATGCGAATCGTTAAATCATCCATTGATCGTATAACGATTGGAAGGTAAATGACTCGTGCTGGCGATTCCGATATTTTATACCCCGGCGACATGTTAGGCGCGAATTCGAGTATCGTGTGAATCAGTTTCCCGTTATCGTACGAACGGGTGGTTACGTTGCATTCTATTCGAATAATATTCGTGTTAACGATATTCACGGAAGTGTGCGATACATGCCACGTGTTCGGTGATAGAATACGATTCCTAGAGAATCCTAGGATTGGACCCACGGTGTCGGGTTTCGTAAAATCTATCTTATATGCTCTTTTAATTTCGCTTTTCATAGTGTTGTTGATCGCTTGTAGGATCAGCGGATATTCTACATGGTTGTTATCTTTTGCTGGAGAAGGATACCGCGCGCTTATCTCACGCCTCAAGTAAGCGTTGATTGCCTCCAGTTCGTACGAGCCGTCCGGGATGATTATCTCCTCACCCTCGTCGCCGAAATAGAATTTATTGTTTCCGATTGTTGAAAAAGAAACTTTAGCCTCGGACAAAAATTAATCTATAGTTTACTTAGGACTGAGATTCGAAAATATCAGATTACGTTTCCGCCGGTTTCGTCAGCGCGCACCGACGGTGATGTAAAATGTATATCAAAGATACCGCCATATACCATCGCCGGTGTCGTTAGAACACATCGTGCTCTGACCGTTAGTGATCCCAGTACCGCGTATACAATGTAAGACGCGATGAATGACCGTCTCTGATTGGTGGAGAAGACCACACAAAAAAGGTATATAAGCAGGCGATTTTCAGTTGTCGGTCTCTCAGTTGATTTTGGTCGCTCAGTCAGTTGGTACATATACCTTCTCTGAAATAAAAGTAAAAATAAAGCTTTTTAAGAAAAAGAATTAATATCATATTTATTTAAAAATAATCCAAGCCATAATCCCAATACCGATATTTGAACTGATGTTTGGTATCGTGTAATAAGTTTGCAAATCGAGCAGGCGGGAAGTACTTGGATGATAACACGCTACTTCTTCCCGATAACGTTAACGTGTATGACATACTTGCGACGGACTATATTAGAGTTCCTCGCAGAAATTTCACTCTCAATTGCCCGCGCACGCTTTCGTTGTAACTTTGATCAATCTTGTGATTGTACGTGATGGTCGGAAATAACGAATCAATTCGATCAGTGGTCGAAGATCTCCAAAACTATCGAAGTAACTGACTCGCGAATCATGCTTTATATACGCGACCCAGTGCGTTCCTGAACCATGACCGCAATCCAGATTCACTATTCCTCGTTCGTTTACCCATATTTGTTTCGGCAATTCATCGCGCATGAAAACTCGGCGAAAATGCGGTAATTTTTTACAGACGATTTTCAATTCAACGTCCGTCGTCGAGTTATCTTTTTTCCTTTCTTTTGACTTTTTTTTCTTCTTCATTTCTTTTCCACGTTTGTACGGCGCGAGATACACTCCGCGACCCTCCATAGCGCGATTGTGTCGTCGCTCTTCTTCAAATTGTTTCTTCGCAGCTTTCGCATCGTTTATTGTTTTGATCTCCCCAGCAGCGCCATCTGTCAACGCTTCCAAAGCTCCCAAAGCGGGTAATAACAGCGGTAGAAAACCGCCTCGTTTGGCGATAGGTAGAATTCTTTCGATACTGTTTCTACCTTCTTTCTCTTTCCTTTGACCGTTCGTCGGTCCTCCTCCTTCTTCGTATTTTTCTTCAGACCCATACCTAATCTCATCAGAGCTGTTTTTACCAGTCTGTAACGAGATACAGAACTGTTTTTACCAGTGTGTAACGGTATACAGAGCTGTTTTTACCAGTCTGTAAATGGTATATGGAGCTGTTATGCCAAGGTTTGTTTTATTTTTCTATTGATTATGAAAAAAGAAAAAAATATACGTACGTCAATTTACATGGAGGTGCGCTCTATCATTGGAATACGGGGAGACTGATATCTACAGTTTCGTACGACAGTCATTGAATATCCGGGTTCCGACCTGCCGCACGTTCGACGATCACGATGAGATATTTCGGAAACACGGATCATTGCTACAGAGTACTATACGGTGCGTAATAAGCGGCCCGCGAGGATGTGGTAAAACGAATGTTATAATTAGTCTGTTGGAAAGTCCGAATTGGCTGCGATTCGCAAACGTGTACGTGTATTCGAAATCGCTGCGTCAACCACAGTATCAATACTTGAGCAACTTGTTCTCATCCGTGGGGGAGGTAGGTTATTTTGCCTACTCGGATAACGCGGACGTGATTCCCCAGGCAGATGCTCGGCCGAATTCGATATTTATCTTTGACGATGTTGCTTGCGACGAACAGGATGTCATGAGAGAATATTTCGTGATAGGCAGACATTCGCACGTCGATTGTTTCTATCTATCGCAATCGTACGCGAGAATACCCAAACATTTGATTCACGACAATGCGAATCTAGTGAGTCTATTCAATCAAGATATCACGAATCATGTGAATACAGATATGTCGTTCGAAACGTTCAACGCACTTTGTACGAGGTGTTGGCGAAACAAGTACGGATTCCTTGTAATCGACAAAGACAGCCCTGCGAATCGTGGTCGTTACAGGCGCGGTTTAGCGAATTCGTCGTGCTGTGATCGGGGCTCATTTGGACTGCAAGAGTCGTTGAAGTCGCATCGTACCGCCCGATATGCGTCGGTCTAAGGAAAACCGGCGAGCCGCGATCGCCAAAGAAATAACCAAGACCAGTGACGTCATACGTAAAAAGAGTTTAGCTCTGAAGGTTGGGAAAATGAATACGGAGTCGAACATTGAGACGAATTTACGCCCGATCAAGGAGCCGTTGAAACAGCTGGTTCAAAATACAGCTACGGAAGCGAACGATAATATGCCGACCGCGGATCGGCCGTTGGATCCGTGAACGCATTCACTGTTCTCTATGAAGAAAGTGGAGAGAAAATGGAACAAGAAGAAGAAGAAGAGGAAGCATGACGAAGCACCTTTAACGCCAAGGATGCATTTGAAGAAGAAAAATAAAATATATTCCCCTGTCCCTACCAACGATGATGTTGTACGACGACGACGACGACGACAACAACGACAGTGGCAACAGTGACGATAACGAGGCGGGTAGCAATAAGGCGCTCGAACCGATACCTACGATACTTTCGGCGCAACAGGAGAAAGCTTTCGAATCGTCTCCAATGGCTACAACATCGTTGGAATTATCGGTGCGAAACATTTTGAAAAGTCCTGAAACGCACCGCGATGAATACGAACATTTGTTCAACAATCTTGGATCTTTAGCGAGCAAATACTTGCACAATTTCTTTAACGGACCACCGAAAAATTTGGACGACGTGTACGGAGTGTATTTTCACAATGACAAACTGACACTTGGAAACACCACGTTTGATGTTGAAAACAACGACGATATCGTTATCAATAAAATTAGGTACGAGGGAACTCCAGGTCTCTACGAATTGATATTCAAAAGAATACCCGACGAGAACCTGTACATCGAGCCGCGATCGCCAAAGAAATAGCCAAGACCAGTGACGTCATACGTAAAAAGAGTTTAGCTCTGAAGGTTGGGAAAATGAATACGGAGTCGAACACAATTCTGTTCATTTCATTGTAGCTTGTATCAGTCATAATAGAAGAGGCAATTACAGTATTTCGGTGAAAATTATTTGCGATACACTGCCCCATAATATTAAAAACAAGGAATATATTTTATGATAGTGATAGCGAAAGTGACTTTGAGAAATCTGAAAAAGAATTGTTTAGTGATTCTGAAATTGACAATTACAATGAAATACAAAGGGAAGGTGATGAAGACGATATTGAAATAGAAAATGATGACAATTTTAATATAATATCAAGGTTTCGAAGACGCACAAGACGTTTATCGATCAGTGATAGTGAATTTTCTCGTGAACCAGTATCAGAGGAATGGATTTGGGAGGAAGAAGAAAATGTAGCCGATATAAAAAGTTTTTCTGAAATATCTGGAATTAATCCTTTGAGCCTGCGTAGACTAGGTGGTAATCCTACGCCTTTAGATGTTTTGAAAGAAGTCTTGAATGAAGATTTTTGGAACACTATAGTAGAAGAGACGAATTTATATGCCAGACAAGTGATAGAAAAAGAAGGTTGTGTAACAAAAAAAACCAAAGGGGGTTTCCTGTAAGTTCTGATGAAATGAAAGCTTATATTGCATTATGCATCTTGATGTCGCAAATGAAGAAGCCGAAAATGCATATGTATTGGTCAAAAAGATATGCAATAAGTACTCCAATTTTTGCCAGCGCTATGCCACGCGATACGTTTTTTGATATTTCAGGCTTTCTACATTTTGCGGATAATGAAAAGGAAAATAAAGATGACAGAATAAGAAAGATTAGAAACATAGTGGATTACCTAAATACTAAATTTTGTTACCTTTGTTACGTCCTCCGACGTATTCAATTAGTCGCATAAGAATATATATATATACCCGAATAGCAATAAGTAGTAATAGTAAGACCATATTATACGAAACACGTAGAGAATAAGTTAGCGATATCGAGTATAGCATATAACCACGTTAACATAAGATAGTATAATCGTACCTCTCGAATCTACTGTATAGAACGAATTATTCTAAGTCCGAAATTCCGCGCGAGCGCGTCAAACACGCGCTCCTAGTTCTGACGTCACCCGCTCAACGCGGCCGCCCCACTCCGGCGACCGACCCACCACAACGACTCCCCACCAGAACCTACCGGCAACATGGCCGCCGAGGACCGGAGGAGCTCAGAGCGGCCGCACAACCGATCAGACTCGTTCCGGGCTCTAGCGAGGGAAGTCGTCCCCTCCTGCAAGCCATTCCCTTAATTCAATTTAAGTTTCTTTCTATTTCCAAGTCTTATTCAAACTCAAATCACCGCGTTAGTAACTAAGTTCTTGTATCGTTAACCCCTTCCCGTACTTTAGCGAGTCAGACTCGCGATGAAGATTTTTGCCCAAGCATGAATATAGCGAGTCAGACTCGCGAACAGATACTTGGGCCAAACATAAATATCGCGAGTCTGACTCTCGCGACCAGATACTTGGACCAAACATAAATATCGCGAGTCTGAGTCGCGAACAGATACTTGGGCCAAACGTAAACATAACAAGCCGAGCTCGCGGACTGATTTTTTGCCCGTTACGCTCGTGAATGAATGTTAGTTCCTCTCAGTACCTCCGAACAGTTAGTCACGATTCTTATCGTTGCTGTTACGAAGCAGTTCAATTATTAAAAGTTAAGAAACCCCTTCAAAATGCAAGGTACAAAAGTGTTTAGTGAAGGCCGTGATAACGAATCTTCTGATAGTGACGTGTTGATGCCAGTTGCAAGCGAATAAGGCATATGATTATAGATGATAGTAGTGAAGAGGAAGGTACGACAGAACAACCATGGATTTGGCGAAAAGTAGAAAACACCAATAGTTTGGAAGTATTCTGAACATCATGGAATAAAGGCGTCTGTCTTAAATAATTTAAGCGACAATCCAACAATACTAGACCTATTCTTTATTACATTTGATAAGAAGTTTTGGGAAAGCCTGGTTACGGAAAGAAATCGCTTCGCAGATCAAACAATACACGACGAGCGATAAAAACGATGTATAGACGACACTTGGTATCCTGTCACTTTAGACAAAATCAAGGCCTATTTTGCACTATGTATTTTGATGGGTCAAGTAAAAAAATCAAGTATTCAACTTTACTGGACTAAAAGAGCTGTATTAGGAACGCCAATATTTAGAGAAACGATGCCATTTAAGATATTTCGTCAAATTTCGAGATTTTTACATTTCTCCGATAATGAAACTGGTGATAGTAAAGACCGACTTCGCAAGATAAGACCGGTCATTGATTTTTGGAATCAAAAATTTAAAGAAATTTACACACCCAATGAATATGTTAGCATAGATGAATCCTTGATGAAATATAAAGGGCGTTTAGGGTATAAACAATTCAATTCGTCAAAAAGAGCTCGGTTTGGAATAAAAATTTACAAATTGTGCGAGGCAACTACCGGTTTCTGCCATGAATTTAAAATATATACCGGCCAGGACAGAACTAATCGACACGAGAGTGCGTCGGAGAATGTTGTTATCGAGTTGTCAAAATCTATAATAAATAAAGGGTACACTTTATCCCTGGATAACTGGTACTCTTCGCCCAACCTGTTTCTAAAATTACACCGTCAAAAGACAAACGGACGGTCCAAGCCGATATGGGCGCAAGCCTCGGGTGCGGCCGGGTCGACTCTCGACCCATGGACCACAGCAAACTGTCCCTATATAGGGGTCTCCAAAGTCCAACCCCGCCTCCACGCGGCGGAGACCGGGCAACGCAAGTCTGTATTTGCGGCAAAAAGGGCTATGGCACCCGCCCTGCCAAGTCCCATCCTTTCCCATCACAAATTCATCCCCAACTCTGGTCTGTGGAGCTGAAACCGCGGTGCGGGACTCACACCGCCCGCTGCCGCGGGCAACGGCATCGCTACGCCCGTCCAGCCCGTCCAAAATGATTGAGCACACTTATTACTCCCCACCCCCCGCTCCAACAGCACGGTCTGGCTGCCTAGGTCTCGGCAGTCAGGTCTTTATGCATGTTGGTAGCACACAGAAGAACTATCACCTGGCCGTGGCACGCTGCAACTCGCTGTCGTGTGGCACCTAGTGACACAGCCCCGAAACCCAAATCCCGACCCTAAATTTACCCGATCCAGCAGCACGGGCTGGCTGCCTAGGTCTCGGCAGTCAGGTCTTTATGCATGCTGGAAGCAAATAATAGAATCGTCACTCGCCTACCTAGCACGCTGCAACTTGCTGTCGTGTGGCACTGGGAGTGAATACAGTCGGCGAATGCCGTCTGAGCAACGGTGGCGTGCGGTGCCGAGCACCCGCCACGCGATTTCAGCGAAACACACCATCCACAATCCCTACAAAAAATAGTTGGAGTAGGTAGCACGACCTACCCAACATAAAATAAACTCGAACACTCCTTACACGGACACGAGAGTTAAGACTGGGTCTTCCGTACCCAGCCTAATGAACGAGGAGCGAAGGCGGCGATTTACCCACGTTCGGACCCCTCGTAGGTGTTCCGTCGGGGGGTGGATAACCATTTTTTGTGTATGCCAAATTTGGCGAGGTAACATATCTGCGCCACCTTCGCGGTGGCCAGATTCACAATAAACTGTCCCTATATAGGGGCGGGAGTAGCTAATGTATCCCTTTTCTCGTGGAAGCGGACCGCCAAGACGGCCAGTACGTTGAAGCCAGACAAAGGGGTGCATGGCTAGCAAGCAGCGACCTCTCCGTGGTTCCCGCTATGAGTACCTCGAGGTGCATGGGCCGGGTTTAATAAGTGGCTCCAATCACTCATAATCCTCGGGGGAAACTAATGCTGCCACTGCGAAGGACTGGGGCCTGACTGTGTGTCTACGCTTGAGGGTCGGCGACCTCACCTCCCAGAGCCAAGTAGGGTGTTTGTAGGGCCTAGGCCAGGTGATATCGGGCCTAAGAGAGCCCAAGGGCAGGGTGGAGCCCCGAAATAAAAAGAAAGAAAGGGCAATAACGCCCAAAAATAAAAAGGGGAGTAGTGCCCCAACTGGGTAACAATACCCAGAAGAAAACAAAGGGTTCGAAAGGTCGGACGAGCCCAGCGGAGCGAAAGACAAAGACAAAAACAAAACATAATGGAGCGAAAGACAAGAGGAAAAAATCGCCAGCCGAAAGCCGTACATACACATTCGACCAATGCTATTCTAACGGATACGAAAACGGAAACGAACAGGAAAGGACGCAGGCGGGTAGTAACTCTAAAACCAATAATGCCAGACAGACAAAATAAAGCTAGGGCCTCGGACACAGGGACTCCCGTCCCTGGGGTCCCTGTGGCGCAATTAACAGCTATGGATAGGAGGGACACTGGCAACGACCTAGGCAATACAATAGGACTAGATTCGGGTATACGTTTGGACGGGATCGGTCATCGCGCCGTCCGCGTCCACCTCGTAAGGTGCGACGCCACGAATATAGGGAATAATAGGAAAAACAACCCCCGCGTCCCCCCAACCCCAACGCGAAACCGCGACCCCGCGATCGCGAATGTAGCCACGGGAATTAGGATCCTACAGCTGAACATGCGACGTTCAGCTGTAGTAACGGGCGAAATCAGGGGGCTAATAGCGTAAAAGCGACTGGACGTCCTGCTCCTGCAGGAACTAAACGTCAGAAATTAAGGCGCAGAATATCGAGTAAACGGACTAGGGACCGAAGTGAGAGTGGCGGCGGTGAAAACCCACTCCCCGTGGGCCGCTGTCGCCATCCCCAACCCTTACTTTGAGGTCACTTTCATCTCGCAGCTCAGTAACCCGCACTGCGCATGTGCGGAAGTGCTGACCCCCGGCTTCTCCTTCTACGCGGTATCCCATTACTTCCAATACTAAGACGAGATAGAGAAGCACCTCAAGCACTTGGAGACGGTACTCCTGGCATTGAGGGGGAAGAGAGTGATAATTTCTGTCGACGCGAACGCGCAATCCTCGCTCTGGAGCCCGCACAGCACAGACGAGAGGGGAGCGCAGTTAGAAAGATTAGTTTCCGCGTTTAGAATAATTATAGCTAACGACGCTAGTCAACCACCCACCTTCTGGACGCCAACAGGATCGTCATACATCGACGTTACCTTGGCATCCCCCTCCATGGCCCCCTATATTAAAGAATGGAGGATAAGAAGCGAATGGGCGACTAGCGATCATAACGCCATCGACATCCGGCTGCGGGCACCTAGGGCCGCGACGGGAAATCAGGGAACAGCGAACTCTCGGTTCGACACTCGTCGAGCGGATTGGAAGCGGTTCTCGTTGGCCCTGTCCAACCACTCACGGTCGAGGCTCGAAGTCCTGAGTTTGGGGTCGGTGGAAGATGTAAGTAGGATGGCAGAGACGCTCACAGCCGTCATCACTGACGTCTGCATCGCGTCAATGCCTAGGAAGAGGAAATTTAGAAAGTCCAACCCGTGGTGGACAAAAGAGCTAACGAAGCTCAAAAAGGCCGTGTACAGGCAGAGGCGTGCCTTCCAGAAGACGATTGACGGACCCTCCCGCCTCCAAAAACTGCAGGAGTACCGTACTTCGTTGCGGAACTACAGCAGGAAGGTGAAGAGGGCGAAACGGGAAAGCTGGCAAAACTTCGTGACGTCGAACGGGAACACGGAGCCCTGGGGCAACGTATACAAGCTCCAGCCAAATAAACTCCGTGTAGAGAAAGTAATAAGCACACTCCGGCGCAACGATAAAAGCACAACCGGTGCTTTGGAAACCGCCAGCGAGCTTCTGGAAGCCCACGTCCCTGACGACCGACCTGAACTCGACTCGCCGACACAAAGGGTTCTCCGGGAAGAGGCGCAAATTGCCCCGAATACCGCCGACGCCTCGCCCTTTTCCTTGGTGGAGGTGGCCGGAGCAATTCGTTCCTTCGGAAATAGAAAGGCGCCAGGACCGGACCTCATTGAGGTACAGGTCCTGAAGGCCTCCGCGAAAACGATCCTCGGGGAACTCACGCGATTATTCAATGGGTGCCTTCAATGGGGCGTCTTCCCCTCCGCCTGGAAGGTGGGCTCTGTGAGAATCCTCCTGAAAGGCGAAGGAAAGGACGAGAAGGACCCAAAGTCCTACCGACCGATATGCCTCCTCTCCGTGATCGGGAAAACGTTAGAGAAGCTCCTTAAGAGCAGATTAGAGCAGACGGCGATGGCGACGGGACGCATCTCCAGCAGACAGTACGGGTTTACGCGCGGAAAGTCGACTGAAGATGCAATTGTCGAGTTCCGCCGCATGGTTGATGACACCGAACATCGGCATGTGATCGCACTACTCTTCGACATTTCCGGAGCCTTCGACAACGTCTGGTGGCCCCTAGTGTTAGGTAGTCTTAGGAATCGAGACTGTCCGCGCAACGTCTTCGAGGTAATCTCCAATTACTTCGAGGACCGCAAGGTCAGTCTCACGGTAGGAACAGAAAGGATGTCCAAGCGCGCGACAAGAGGATGCCCGCAAGGATCCGTCCTCGGCTCCGCGTGCTGGAACCTTATATTCGACGGTCTCCTGAGGTTACTCGAAACCTCAGTTGAGAATAGGTTTGTAGCATACGCGGACGACCTCATCGTCCTCCTGGGGGGAAACAGCCGCAGAAACTTAGAGATCGAGGGTCAACGCGTTGTCGACCAGATCCTAGGTTGGTGCAGGACAGCTAGGTTAGAGATATCCGATTCGAAATCGGAAGCGATCGTACTCCGGAATGGGTACGTAGACAGGGAAAAAATAGGCCGACGGGGAGGATCGCGTCCCGATAGAAAAAGAAAAGCAGTCCGCGTATCGAAAGTAGATTTTCAGAAGAGATCGCCGGTCATTCGGATCGGAGCGAGGTCAATTAAATTCAAGAATACAGTTAGATACCTAGGCGTCCACTTAGATAGGGACATGGGTGTCCGATCCCATTGTCAATATATCAGCGACAAAGTCGGGTCGCTTTTCGCGAAACTTGGCAGGTTGGCGAGACGAGGATGGGGGCTCGGTTTCAGAGCACTCTCGGCTGTGTACCGCGGGATCTTCATCCCGGTAGCGACTTATGCAGCTGCCGGATGGGCCGGAGGGTGCACGGCAGGGGAGCTGCGAATACTCGGAGCCGCTCAGCGCCGTGCTCTCATTGCGGTGACTGGTGCATACCGCTGGTCATCGTGGGATAGCATGTGCGTGGTGGCCGGTACCCCCCTGCCCCTATCGGACTTGAGCTACAACAGGCCAAAGCCCTTTACCAGGTTAGGAGAAATATGGACGCCAGGATCGGCAACATCGTGGTCCCAGCGGGAACCAACGATGCGAAAATTAGGATCGTGGCTGAGGTGAAAAGGGTGTGGCAATCCATGTGGGACTCCTCCCACAAAGGCCGCACAACTTTCACCTTCTTCAGCAGTATCGAGAGAAGGATGGCGGCCGGGTGGATGGTACCGAACCACTTCACCACACAAGTCCTCACTGGACATGGGAATTTCCGTTCGCGCCTCTTCGCGTACGGGGTTGCCGACAGCGAGGCGTGTGGGTGTGGTCACGGGTCGGACACGGTAGACCACTTCCTTCTCCGCTGCAAAGACTTCAACCCGCAGAGAGAAGCTCTACGGGACATCACCCCTAGCGGAAACTGGAAATGGCCTGAAGCGGCACAACACTTCGTGTCGTCGGAAAAGGTCTTCCAGGTTTTCGCATCCTTCTGCCGGGAAGCCCTTTGGCTAAAGGGCTTCCGGTAGGAAAAATCCTGATTCCAACACCCATCCCGATTTCCTAGGTCTTCGTTTAGTGGACGCGAAGCGTCGTGTCACGAGTTCGCCTCCCCGTGGTTCCCCGTGGGCGCCAGCAGATGGATGGAAACTGAAATTCGCTGGCGGCTAAAGAACTCGTCCATTGTAAACGTCTCAATGGCACGTGCGGATTTTTCCTCGGCCCTTTCCCGTGAACGTGGGGCCGCTGGAAGTAGATGGAAATTTAGTCGTGTATGCCCGAACGGGCGAGGAAGCATATCCGCGTCACCTTCGTGGTGGCCGGATTCACACTAAATGTCCCTATATAGGCCCCCCGTGGTTCGTACCTTGTCGTGGTGGGGGGGGGGGGCTTGCGAGCCTCGATGATCCTCAAGGCTGTGCCGGCGGGGAACTTGATTCCCTGGCAGGTCTAACCTAGCCTGAGTGGCTTGAGGTGAGAGGCCAGACTAAAATTGATCCTCATACCGTAAGCCCGTGGTCATGTTTCACGGGCCCGGGGGTCTTGCCTTAACCGGCCGGACCGCGAGGTTGGCAACCTCTCTAAAAAATCCCTAATCCTAAGCTATGGTGCGCGGTGATGGGGTACACCCTGATCGATGGCATCGGGGTGTGGCTGGTGGGTGCACCAGTCACTAGCGACCAACTACTGGATACCTGGCGACCTCCAATAGTATATAGCCCTGCCCTGGTATGGCGGCTCTGCCTGGGTCGACATATTTTCCGACCCTACTCGTGGCAACCACTATGGATCTAAAAAACAAAATCAAACACAAAACTATGCAGCGGAAACGTTCACAAAGCGAGAATAGGGAGTCTACAATGGTAGAGGAAGAAGATATGCAAGCACTTACCAGAACTAGTTCCGTTTCATCGGTGCAGTCTTATGGAAGTGACTTCAGGGAACCTGGAACATCGAAGGTGCCGAAGAAAAGAAAGAAAAGCAAAGATGAAACGCATGAACTTGATAAAGATGATGAACCAAGAACAGCTTTACAGATGGTGAGAGAAGAAAGAGAGAAATTAGAGAATTTTCTATTTGACGATTCCAACAAAATTGTAAAACCCTCGATACGGTTTATACTAGAAAAATGGCTAGTCCTTGAATCAGCATTGCAAAAAGAAATAATTGAAAACGAAAAGTTGAGAGCTATACAACAAGTTAAAGAAATACCTGAGAGAACATCATATGCTCAGATTGTGGCGGCAGCTGGAAAAGCGCTTGCTCCGGGGGTACCTGGAAAAGGAAAAGAAAAGAAAATAGTTAGAAAAGAGAAATATGACGTTCTGTTAATTAAACCTGAAAAAGAAGAGGATAAAAGAAATAATGAACAGATAAAGTCTGACTTAATGCAGAAACTAAACCATGTAAGAACTAAACTAAAAGTTAAAAATGTGAGACAGATGAGGAACCGAGGTGTTGTTATGGAGGTTAAAGATATTGAGGATGTTAATTTAATAAAGGCAAGCAATCTAGAAACAGCTGGACTAAAAATCGAAAGTCCCAGAAAGATTAATCCGTCTATTGTAATTTATGATGTAGAGAAGTGCTATAAATCTGAAGAACTGAAGGAAGATTTTATATGCAAAAATTTTAGAAATATATCCACAAAAGAAACTCAAGAATTACATAATGAGGTAAGTTTTGTACATAGCTTCAAAGTAAAAGACAACAAAGTTAATTGGATCGTTCAAATACCTGGAAAATACCTTGAAGACCTAGTTGATAATGGCAGAATATTCATGTTTTGGCGTTCGTATAAGATCAAAGAATACATAAATGTAACTAGATGTTACAAATGTCATGGCTGTGGTCATATAGCCAAGGTCTGTGGAGTACTTGACCAACTCTGTGAAACTTGCGGATCAAAGGATCATATGAAAAATGAATGTCCTGGAAAAGAAAAACCGAAATGTATAAATTGTATAAGGATAAAAAGACGTGACGTTAACCACACCGTTCGAAGCAGGGATTGCCCGGAATATATAAGAAATGTGGAACTTTATCGTAGCCGATTAAAATGTCAATAAAAATAGGACAGATAAATTCACAAAGATCGATTGCTGCTGCTGCCAATCTGGAGATGATAATAAAAGAACAAAATTTAGATATTCTTTGTCTTCAAGAGCCCTATAGTTTTAAAGGCAATGTGAGAGGTTATAACTCTATAGGAATGAGAATTATTCAACCCTCAGTTGAATCTCCCTGGGTGGCAGCAGTAGTGAACGGAGATAGAATACAAATCCTGCAGGACATAGTATATCAGGATGAACATGTAATGTGCTCCGAAGTAACCACCCAATACTTTGATGTATATATAATCAATGTCTATTGTCAACCATCTCTGCCAATAGAACCTTTTCTAAAAAAGATGGAAAAAATTATACACAACCTTGACAGCCCTTCTAATATAGTAATTACAATGGACGCAAATGCTAAATCTCAATTGTGGCACTTACAAATTACAGATGACCGAGGAGGGCTAATCGAGGAGTTGATAGTTTCAAATAACCTGTATATTCTAAATGAACCAAATAACCCTGCTACTTTTTCTTCCACAAGAGGAGACACAAATATAGATTTAACTCTAGTCAATAACAATATGATAAATGCAACAACTAATTGGAAAGTACAGGAAACGATTACCACTAGTGACCATAATTTAATTACGTTTACTATAGCAAAAATAGCCTTCCGAAGAAGAATCTGGACGAGAGAAAAGGGCTTTTGTTTGAAGAGGGCAAATTGGGATAAGTTTGAAGAACATATAAATCTAGAATTCACGGATGAAACACTTCAAGAATTAAGTCTAACTGAACCGAATAAAACTGTTCGAAGTTTTAATAGAATTTTAAATAAGTGCTGCACTCAGTCCATTCCCAGGCAGGGAAAATGTCAGAGAGCTGTTCCATGGTGGAATAGAAACCTAAGTAACTTAAGGTCTAAACTCAATGCAGCAAAAAAGCAATTATCAAGAGCTCGTAGACTTTGTTTCATTGAAATGTTGGACGACTATGAAGAAACATATCGATCAATTAGAAATAAATACGTGGCCGCCATAAGGAAAAGTAAAAAAGAAACGTGGCATAACTTTGTTAAAGTAGAAGCAAACAAGGACCCGTGGAGTATTGTATATAAAATAATTAGAGAAAAAATTCAAATACCAACACCTTTAAGTGCAATTTTACTACCCTCTGGCAGTAGGGCGAAGACTTATGTGGAAACTATTGATGCAATTTTAAATAAATGTGTTCCTAGTTCTGACGACACGAATTAATCTTAGGAAATACAGAATATTAAGAAAAAGATACAAAAATACGAAAACAGTAATATGGAACAAGACATTACTGTAGAAGAAATAAGGCTGGCCATTAAGAAAACAAAACGGAAGAAAGCTCCTGGCTTGGACAACGTTAATATTGAAATTATTAATCAGCTTTAGCGAATTAATAAAAGTATAATTCTAAATTTATTTAATAATTGCCTAAGAAGAGGAATCTTTCCACAAGAGTGGAAAATTGCTGAAATTAAAATAATTCTGAAAGATCAAACAAAAGATAGAAAATTAATTAATTCATATAGGCCCATAGCTCTGCTCCCAGTTATGGGGAAAATATTTGAACGTATGGTAATTAATAGAATCAACATTATTTATCAAGAGAAAGGTATGGAAAATTGCAAACAGTATGGTTTCAGGAAGGGTAAATCCACAGATGACGCATTTATTCGCTTAAGATTTGAATTAAATATAACTGAAAAGAAATACGCTGTGGTCTTGTTTGCTGATATTGAAGGAGCTTTTGATAATTTATGGTGGCAGGCCACATATAACAGACTTATTGAGGCAGGAATTAGCTCATGCTTACTAAACATTGTACAGAATTATTTTGCAAAAAGAAAGATGAGAATGATTTCTACCTTTATAAAAATTGACCGTAAAATGGAAAAAGGGTGCCCGCAGGTATCTGTGCTGGGACCTGCTGCATGGAATTGGTGCATGGATGCCTTGTTGGACAGTGTAGAATCGGAAATGCGGGATGGTGATATTGAGATATCAGCATATGCCAAGAGGCGGTCGAGGGCTTCGAGCTCCAGGCCCGGGGACTAGCGCTCGCCAGGTGGCATGCGGAGCTTTGTTCCCATGCCGCCGAGCGCGTCCCCGGGGCTCTCCTGCCGCACTTCACCACGTGGCGGGAGAGGCGGTTTGGCAGGCTCTCCTACCGTGCGACGCAGGTATTCACCGGGCATGGCTGCTTCGGTGTCTACCTGTGTCGCATCGGTCGGGAAGCGACGACGGTGTGCCACCACTGTGGCGCGGAGGAGGACTCGGCGCAGCATACACTGGAGGTGTGCCCCGCCTTTTCAGTGCTGCGCCGAGTCCTAACTAGGGAAGTTGGTGGCGACCTCGCTCTCTCCAGCTTAGTTGGGGCCATGCTGGAGAGCCCGACAAAATGGGCGGCAGCCATAGCCTTCTGCGAACAGGTAATGTTGCAGAAGGAGGCTGCCGAGCGGGGTCGCCGTGAGCGGGGGGTGCGGCGTGTGCGCCCACGCCTAGAGCCCCCCCCGAGTAGCTGATACTAGGCGGGCGGCGGGTGTACCGGACCATGCCGGTTTAATTGCCCGCCGCCCGCCAACCGAGGATGCCCTATTTTAAAGTGGGGGCGACAAAACCGTCGCCCCCGACGGCCGCTGGTGCGGCCGTCGTGAAGAGGCGGTGTGGGGTGCGGTCCCCCGCACCGCCGAATCAAGATGATTCATGGGGGGGAGGATTAATCTCCCCCCGGGACGCGGCCGGCCACCGCTCCATCCTGGTGGCCGGCCAGGCGAGGGGGAGCTGCGGTCGTGTTCTTGAAGAGTTCCCGTGGCTCCCCCGTTAATCGCCAGCGCCCTAGGCCGCCGTGGGGGTTTTAGCGGGTCGAACCCCGCACTACCCCCCCTCCGCCCTTCGGGCGGAGCGGGGGTGTCTGACCTGCAGATTTCCCCCACGTTAAAAAAAAAAAAAAAAAAAAAAGATATCAGCATATGCCGATGATCTGATATTTATTATAAGGGGAAATAGTAGAAAAGAAATAGAAGAAAATGCAGTTAAAGTGGCCCAAATTTTGGAAGAATGGTGCAAAACGCATAAATTAAAAATTTCATCAAACAAATCGTCGGCTATGCTGATGAAGGGAAAATTGAGTAAAGGTCGTATGCCAAATATCAGAATTCATGACACCAAGATTAAGTATGTAGACTAAATAAAGTACCTTGGCATGATCATAGATAGAAGCTGTACATTTGTAGAACACTCCAAATATATTAGGCAAAAAATACTAAAATTCATTATGACGTGCCGAATGGTATACTGAGGTTGGAGAGCAGCACTTCGTGCAGTATTACCGCTATCATTAATCTGCGCTTTCCAGGGCCACAAATTTTTAACGAAGGATTAAACGATTCAACGAAAAACACCCTACCCCTCCATCGGATACCTTACGATTTTGGATCTTCAGTGTGTGGAAGATCGGCAACGGGCACGGCGCCATATTAACACTAGATTTACCAGACCAGTCATTTTGACTGGTCGTGCAATTTCAATTCAAAGTTCCTACTGCATGTAACATTTCGCCACCGTCCCTGGACAAGATGGACGCGAACACCTCAGACACGGACGGATATATTCAGGTGAGTAGGAGCTACCGAAAATTCAAGTGCAGAATCCACTCCGACAACGACTCGGACACCTCACATGCAATCGCCTCCTTCCAGAAATCAACCAAAAACAGGAAAAAATCTAATGCCCATTCTCCGTCTCCGGTCGCCCCCGCCCACAGCAACCACTCAAGCAGCAGCAAGATAGTCACGGACGCTTCCCCAACCGACCCCACCGTCAACGATCTCCGACAGAAATCTGAGAAGTTCACAATGGATCAATGGTCCAATCTGCCTCCTGCCTGTCATCAGTAAAACTCTCGAGAGACTCGTCACCGACAGACTATCCGACGTTTTCAATAGACACCCCCTAGCCTTGCCATCCTCTAGTTACGCGAATCAACTCAAAATAAGAGCGAAAAATATGCTATTGCCTTTCTCTGTGACATCAGCGGCGCCTTTGACAACGTCTGGCGGCCCGCCATCCTCCAGTAGCTAAAAACTAGTATCTGTCCAAGTAACCTCTACAGGCTCAAGACTACCTGTCAAACAGATCAGTCCGAATTGTCAGCAATAGCTCCATAACCTCCAAGGCAGCCACCAACGGCTGACCCCAAGGTTCAGTTTTAGGCCCCTACCTATGGAAGATCGTATTCGACGATCTCCTAGGAATAATAGACCGCTGTGGCTACGACGTGACGGCACATGCAGACGACCTCGCCGTCACTGTCTCCAACAATAGTAGGAGGGAAATTGAACTCAGATCTTGCATCATATCCGATATTATCACAGCAAGGTGCGTTAGGAACAAACGAGAGATTTCAATGACCAAGTCAGAAATCCTCCTCAAAAAGGGGCTACTAGATATCCACAAGCCACGCACAATCAGAGTAGGAAACCGCATCCTCAAGATGCCGGCATCCATCTGGTACTTTGGAGAACACTTCGGCCCCCGCTTCAATATAACCCCGCATGCAAACTACATCACTCGTAAAAGCAAAACTATCTTCAGCCAACTATCTCGCATCACCAAGACCCACTGCAGCCTAAATCACAGCAATATGGGTGTGATATATAAAGGCCTCTACGTCCCCACTATTACATACGCAGCCGCCAGTTGGGCCGTCAGGCTTTACAAATGGCACATTAAGAAACTTAGACAGTATCAGCGGCACGCCCTGATCCGCACCACCCGAGCCTATCGTGTCGCATCAAACGACGTCCTAGCTATTGTTAGCCGAAGAAAAGGAGGTAACTAAAAAAACAAACCAAGTTGCTACACAGCTACCACAACAAACTGGGAATGAAGGTGCCAAATGAACCACGTTACAGATCGTCCATAAAAATAAAATGTGGCATATAGAAGATCCAGGGTTAAGAATCGACAATCAGAAGTTAAGATAAACCCCTTGGCAGGGACCACAGCGGGCAAGTCTGTTGGAAGTAGCAAGTGCGGCTACAAATAATAAGAGTATGAGCCTTAAGTCCCATCAAAAAGTTAATTTAATTCGCACGCACTTGCTACCAAAATTTATACATAAATTAGTAGCTAATCCTCCTCCGTTAAAAAAGCTAGAGGGGATAGACTACGCAATAAAGCAAATCATCAAGGCTATCCTACATATCCATCCTTCCACTACGGATAGAGTAATTTGCATTGAAAATAGAAATGGCAGTATAGGTTTGCAAAAGGTAGCCGATATCGTCAAAATAGCCAAATTGAGAAATAGCATCCAAATGAGGATTAGTGAGGACGCTGCAGTGCAGGAAGCGTATCTACATGAGGAGGTTACAATAGAAAAATATGTTAAATTTGTTGGTCTGCGCTGATCGGTGACCAGCGAATAGGTGACAATGTCGAACAAGTGCACTGCTGGTTCGGAAGTCGGCTACACCTTCTGAGTAGCACAGGTTTAGCCAAATGCCTCGTTATCTCATTAGTAAGGCGCATGAATGCATTAACGAGATTCCATCTGTCCCTATCACCTGGCGCAGGGCGCTGAACACAGGCAGAAAGGCGGGTAGGATACGGCTTGCCGGGTCCTATTCTGCTGATTCCTAAGTGCTAGCCGTTGTAGAGTAGCGACTACACGATCCCGAAGCGCTAGCCGACCAGTGCTGGAGATGCGGTGTCTCCAAACATGGTAGTAGCTTTGCTACGACAGGTCCTACCAGTCGGCCTTCTAAATACTGGTACCTCGGGTGTCGGTGTGCCCACGAGGTCCCGGCCATCTGACCCGGGATACCTCGGGCCGGCAGTGGGTAGGTCCATCGAGGGGGCAGTGGTAAACGGCTAAAGTTGGCCAGAGGCTCCTTCCCTTCCTTTCCTTACCTCTTCCCTCCCTCCTCGTTATGTCTCACCCTAAAGTTGTTGGGGGCCTCGAGGGTGAGCTGCGGCATTCAGCTCGGGAACCGACCTGCTGAGCCGGTAGAGCATAGAAAGGGCTCGGCACCACCAGTTGTCTGCTGACGAGAGTCCGCGTCCTCGTAGTAACTGATAGCTCCTGCATGGCTTGGCATGTGGGAGCGCGCTTATTGAGCGTATCTCAATTCCGCGCCCATGGGGGCCGTGTGGATAAGCCTTTGGGCAGGTGTCGCACGTTAAATCACTAGAGACTAATGTCCCTATCACCGCCCTACCCATCGGTGTCGAGTTACAGCAGGCCAAAGCGGAAGCTCCGATGCGAGAAGTAGGATCGTGGTCGAGGCGAAAAGGATGTGGCAATCCATGTGGGACTCCTCCCACAAAGGCCGCACAACTTTCGCCTTCTTCAGCAGTATCGAGAGAAGGATGCCAGCCGGGTGGATGATACCGGACCACTACATCACACATGTTCTCACTGGACACGGGAACTTCCGTTTGCGCCACCTCGCGTAAGGGGTCGCCGACAGTGGGGCGTGTGGGTGTGGCCACGGGTCGGACACGGTAGACCACTTCCTTCTCCACTGCTAGAGCTTCGACCCGCAGAGAGAGGCTCTGCGGGACATCACCTCCAGTGAAAGCTGGAAATGGCCAGAGGCGGCACAATACTTCGTGTCATACCCAAAGGCCGTCCAGCTCTTTGCTAACTTCTGCCGGAAGACCCTTTGGCTAAAGGGCTTCCGGTAGAAAACAAATACCTATTCCCAACACCCTTCCCAATTTCCAGGTCTTCGTTAAGTGGACGCGAGGCGTCGAGTCACGAGTTCGCCTCCCCGTGGTTCCCCGTGGGAGCGAACGAATGGAAGGAAACCGAAATTCGGTAGCGGCTAAAGAACTCGCCGATTGCAAACGACCCAATGGCACATGTGGATTTTTCCTCGGCCCTTTCCCTCGAACGTGGGCCCGCCGGGGTTAGATGGAAACTTTAGATGTGTATGCCCGAAAGGGCGAGGAATCCGCGTCACCTTCGTGGTGGCCGGATTCACACTAAATGTCCTTGTCTCCAGTCTCCAAAGTCCAACCCCATCTCCAAGCGGGGGAGACCGGGCAACGTTCCTCTATAGGAGCGGCTAAAAGGGCTATAGCAAACCACTGCGTTAGCAGTGAGCTCTCTGCAATGATCTGCGCGCAGTGGCGTTACTTGTGGAATCGGGAACATGGATCTCGTTAAGTTTATGTGCGCAGTAATTCAAGTAACTAAAGAACTAAGAGAGTGGGAAGCCGATCAAAGTACAAACAAGTTGTGCATAGCGTGAATGCAATGACTTCCTGGGTCATTTAAGGGAAAAACTTGGTTTAACTGATACTTCTCCAGAACAACCGGAGATGCCTCTTGATGGTGAGCAGATGCATGATGACACATTAAGAACTTATTTATCTTCTCTTGAGCCTTTGAATATTCGTGGTTTTCAAGTGCAGGTTTTAAACAATCTATGTACGGAGATTATGAATATTGATCAGGAAGTTTTAAAAGATAGGATAGCTTGTTATATCCGTGATGTTTTCCCGGTGAAGCGTCGTGGTCCAAAAAGAATTAGACAGGGAGAAGATAGAAATGTGTCAAATAAGCGAAAGCGGAGGAGAGAGTATGCTAGCTGTGAACAACTTTGGGACAAGGATAGAGGCAAATGTTGGAAAGCTATTGAAGCTGATCAGTTAGGTGGTGATTCAACCCAAGAAAAAAAATATTACAGAACCAGGTCAATTAAGACCTTTGACCATAACACCTGTTTTGATTAGAGCTTTTCATAAAATATTGGCAGGCAGGCTTCGAAGAGTGCATATTGATGATAGACAGAGCTTTCAGGGATACTGATGGCTGCAGTGATAACATCTATCTGTTAGACTTGACTCTGAGGTACACACGTAGTCATGTGGGTCAACTTTTCATGGCTGCTACTGATGTTGCTAAGGCTTTTGATTCAGTCTCCTTTAAGGCATTAGAAATTGTCATGAAAGCTAAGGGTATTCCATCTCCTATGAAGAAGTTTATTATGTCAGTGTATGAAGGTAGTGTGTCACCAGGTTTGATTATGGTGGATAGACTTTAGATCCTATTCATACTTCTTGTAGAGTTAAACAAGGGGATCCCTTGTCTCCCATATGTTGTTAAGTGCCTTAGCTTTTGCGGATGACCTTATATTATTGGCGACCACAAGTATAGGGCTTCAACACATGCTTGACTTTGTGGGGAAATTTTTAAATGATGTCGGCCTCAATATTAATGCTCAAAAATCTTGCGCAATTTCGATCAGGTCTCTTGGTAAGCAGAAAAAGACCGCTGTAGATGCTTCTTGCTTCTTGCGTATTTAGAGTAATAGATCATGAAATCCCAGCTATGAAAAGATCTGATGATTTTCGGTATTTGGGTGTTCCGTTTACACCTGAGGGACATATAACAACAAATGTGAGAGGAATGTTAAAGGATAAGCTGTGTAAGCTTACTGTTGCTCCATTAAAGCCGCAACAGCGAATGTGGATCCTTAGGACTTGCACTATTCCATCCCTGTATTACCATCTTACTACATGATTTATTAAAGTGGGCTTATTACGGTCAATTGATAGGGATATTCGTGCGGTGATTAGGAAGTGGCTACGTTTACCCTTGGATTGCCCAAATGCTTATTTGCATGCTCATAAGCAAGATGGTGGTTTGGATATTCTCTCATTGAGGTATCAGGCTCCGCTAATGCGTCGAGCAAAGATAAGAAGACTGAAAAACTCTGAATATGTTGTAGGAGATGTGGCTGACCTATTCTTGCAAAAGGAGGAGGATGGTTGTGACAGGAGGCTAAGGAGCGAGAATTATATCTTAGATCGCACTGAAGACTTAAGGAAAACGTGGCGAGAGAAACTTATTGTATCCTTTGATGGTAGAGCTTTAGGTAACTCTAATAAAGTCAAAAACCAGCATGACTGAGTTACGGATGGGTCAAGGTTTTTGAGTGGGAGAGATTATGTTAACTCTTGTAGGTTGAGGGTAAATGCTCTCCCTACTAAGTCTCGAACCTCGAGAGGCAGGGCACAAGATCGGCCCTGTCGCGGGGGATGTGGTGAAGTGAAAACACTTAATCATGTTCTTCAGCAGTGCCATTGAACGCATGATACAAGGATTAAGCGTCATGATAGTATAGCTCAATATGTTGTGAAGAGACTGCGAGAGAAGGATTTCGTTGTTGATATTGAGCCTAAGTTTAGAACACCGTTAGGTATGAGAAAGCCAGATATAATTGTCAGCAAGGAAGGTAGCTCCTTTGTGCTAGATGCCCAGGTTATTAGTGATAAGTATGAGGAAGATAGGGCTGATTCTGAAAAGATCGCCAAATATGCTAGTGATCGTGAATTAATGCAATCTATTCGAGATCGGTACCAGGCAAATAACATCAAAGTTTTTGGTATTACGCTAAATAATCGTGGAGTGTGGAGTGCTCAGTCAGCAAACAACTTAGTTGATAGTGGTCTTATACGAAGAGACGATCTTAAAGTCTTATCATCAAGAGCCATCATTGGTGGTATTTTATCTTTCAACCGGTTCAATGAAATAACTTATATTCGTCCTGGAGCTGCGAAAACATCTGCGGCCGAGAGCAGAGGAGTTGGATGAATTGTCTTTGCTAATTTTATTGAGGTGTACCTGTTCACCCTTCCATCTAAATCCACAACAGGCAATAAAGTTGTCCCCTCTTTGGGTGACAAGGTGGTTTTAGTGGGTAGCCATTCCGGAAGTCCCACATAACCTAAAGATAACATCTGCTCCAGGTATGCATAAAGCATTTCCCCTTGTATAAAAGGAAAAAATAGCCAAATGCCTCATCTAATTAATGATGCGCATGAATGCATTAACGAGATTCCCCCTGTCCCTATCTACTCCCAACCGAGCCGAAACCATCCGTTGCTAATACTGGTTTGACAATTGTTTAAACAATTGTTTAAACAATTTTTTTTCATTTTTTCTTTTTTTCTTTATCAGAAATTTTAAACAACCCGCCCCACCCCCGCCCGTCATCTTCCCTCGTCAGGATGGATGCAGACACATCGGACATCGATGGCTAGATCCAGGTCAGCGGCCGTCATCGCATAACCAAGCGCCGAGACCGGTCGGACAACGACTTGGACACCTCCCTCGCGGCTATGCTCTCCCGAAAACCTACGAAGAGCAGGGAAAGGTCAGAAGCAGGGACTGGTAGTTACACTGACGATGATGCGCAATATAGACCTCCTGTTAGGTCCATTAGCCTCTCCCGTCCAAGTCGCACAGGTACCTCCTTGTGGTCCCGGCCGGTAACGTGATGTGTTGTTTGGACCTGTCCATTCAATGCTTTGCGGCTAAATCCTGAGCGACCGGACGTGCTGCTTAGCAGTAATGGGCCGCTGTAAGGGTGCAGCCCTCCCAAGTGGCCTGCCTTCACTCTAATGTGGCGGCGGCTCTAGTCCATTCTGAGGGAGGCATGTTATGGGTCATGGGGTTGCCACACCCATGGCTCTATTGTCGTAGGCCCGAAAAATCGGCAAACATCAGATCCGATCGAGGTAACGAGGGGTGTACGACAGGTGATCCCTTGTCGTCCTTGTTATTCTCTATCGTCATGGACCGGGTAATAAAATCTCTAAACGAGGAGGTCGGCTATACTCTCAAGGAGCAAAAGGTCAACATACTGGCATACGCGGATGACCTCGTCCTATTCGCGTCCTCCGTTGTGGGAATGCAGGGCATGCTTCGAACGGCTGAGGAAGAAGCACGAAAATACGGGTTGGAGTTCAACTCCGACAAGTGTCTGGCTATGTCCATCGCTGGTAAGGAAAAAAAATAAGGTGCTCTTCGCCAGCAAGTTTAAGGTCAACGGTCGGTTTATTAAACAGCTAAGACCTACCGAAGGCTTTCGATATCTTGTCATCAAAATCTCGCCACTGTGTATGGAGAAACTTGGCGGCAAGCTGGACAAGGAGTTGGTCAATATCACCAAGGCGCCACTCAAGCCTCAACAGTGCCTCAAGATCTTGCGCTGTTTCCTCATCCCGCGTTTCTATCACCAGCTTGTTATAGCAAGATTCCCAGTCAAGACCTTGAGGCCATTGGACAAGCAAACGCGGCTAGCCGTTCGTAAGTGGTTGCGTCTGCCCAAAAATATACCACTTGGATATTTCCACGCAAGTTGCAAGGAGGGCGGACTTGGCATCCCCGCATTTCAAACATCGATACCGGGTATGATGCACGCCAGACTAACATCCATGGCGAAGTCCTCCTGTGCGGCTGCAAGAGATGCCTCCCAACATCCGGCAATTATGGCAGCGGTCCGACGAGCGGAGGATGCCCCGACTATCCAAGGTCGGGCACTCTTTCAACCTGAGGATCGCGCCAAATACTGGGCATCTTTACTCCATCAATCTAACGATGGAGGAGAACTGCGTGAGGCTGCTAAAGTCGCCGATAGCAGCTCTTGGGTCGACGCCTGTTCTGCAGGGATCCCCGACAGGGATTACATACAATACCATCACGGCGTATTAATGCCCTGCCCACCAGAGTGAGAACATTAAGAGGCTGCCGTGAGAATGAGACCCCTGTGTTGTGTCGTGCTGGGTGCGACGTAACGGAGACGGCGGCACACATAGTGCAGGGATGACACCGGACACATAGAGGTCGAATACTCAGACACGATGCTATATGCCGGATCGTGGCGTTCGGTCTCAGGCAGAGTGGGTGGAAGGTTAAGGAGAACCCGCATTATGTCCTGCAATCAGGTTTGCAGAAGCCTGATTTGGTCGCCTCTAGGGATGGAGCTGTCAACATCATCGACAGCTAGGCCGTTAGCGGTGTGACTTCACTTAATGATGCACATGCGAGTAAGGTCGCCAAATACGACACCCTGCTGTTGAAGCATCGCGTCGCCCAGGAATTTGGTGTTTTGACAGAAACTGTCGAAGTAGCATCGGTCACTGTCTCCTGGCGCGGCATGTGGTCGTCACTGTCGGCCGAATCGATCTCAGCACTGGGACTCAAAGGGCTCTTAAAATCCATCACTACAAGGGCCCTTCAAGGATCGTATACGAACTGGACGCGATAGAGCAAGCTGACAAACATCTGTCACCCGGGTAGTAGAGAACGCGTTGGATGAGCGCCCGATTCATGGCCACTGTAATCGGCAACCTGGGCCTCAACATCGTAATTCGGCACGAGAAAATAGGTGTGAGAAGAGAGAGGTCTTTAGTGGGTATCAGGAGTCCCACACTACCACGACGAGACATACCGTGGTGTCTATAAAAGATCTTCGTCTCTACGAAAAAAAGTAGCCAAATGCCTCGTCATCTAATTAGTGACGCGCATGAATGGATTAACGAGATTCCCTCTGTCCCTATCTACTCCGCTCAGAGGCTGCAGCTGGTGAGAGCCAGTTGTGGTATGAGCTCAGCGAACCCAAGATGCCCGAGCTCTAGCGTACCGTAAGCCTGTGGTCATGTTTTACAGGCCCGGTGATCATGCCTTAACCAGCCGGGCCGCGAGAATGATAACCTCTCTAAAAAATCCCTAACCCTAAGCAGAGGTGCGCGGTGATGGGGTACGCACTGGTCGATGGCATCAGTGCGTGGTCAGCGGGTGCGCTGGTCGCTAGCGGCCAACCTCTGGATACCTGGCGAAACCTGTTATATTTAGCCTTGCCTGGGTGCAGGGGGCTCCGCCCAGGTGGACAGTTTATCCGCCACGATCGTGGGAATTGATTATGGATCCTAAACGTGAAAGATCAATATCCTAGAAGGATATCATTAGGGAAGGGGGGGGCGACGAGCCGAAGACGCATGGCTTGATCGCCGGAAGTAGTAGGGATCGAAGCAGAAGTTCTGTTAGACAACAGAGTAATAGAAGTGTTAGATCGAATGTTAGTGTGAGTGGAATTGTGCGAGAAATGGATATAAGTATGACGGAAGCAGAGGGTAATGATATGTTATGTATGAGAAAGATTGGTGAAAAAGTGAAGAAATGTGTGTTTAATGAAGCAAGTCGTGTGTCAAAAGATGTGAGTGAGTATATGTTAAATCGTGTTAGTGAGTATGAAGAATGCATGATGAGATTAATATGTGAGAATGAGAGGTTGAAAGGTAGATTGGAAGAATGTGAGAAACGTGTGGGTATGCCTGCCAGCTCGAGAAAAACGTATGCGAATGTTGCTGGAATGGGTGTGGGTGTTGGAACGGGTGTGGATGTTGGTAGAATGCGAAGTGGATGAAAAGAAAGATAGAAAATATGCTGTCATTGTTAAACCAAAA